>NW_027128385.1:7500-17500 GCF_037325665.1 Littorina saxatilis
TTTCTCACTTTCTTTCTCTATCTCTCTCTCTCTCTCTCTCTCTCTCTCTCTCTCTCTCTCTCTCCCCCTCTCCCCCCTCTCCCTCTCGCTCCGTCTCTTTCTCTCTCGCATGTGCGTGTGCATGTGTTTTCAGTAATGAAACACGTGCTTCATAGTTAGTCTTTCTAGTGACGTTTTCTAAAATATCATTAGAAGTTAGGCATGGACCTTCAGCAATATTTAAGCTTCAAGGACGCAGACGATTAATTGGTTCATTAGTATCTTACGTGATAGCTATGTTATGCGGATATTATAAGATGTTTGGTGGCTTGTTGACTGACCAGCTTTTTTGTTGGTCCAAGGGGACCATATCGCCTTTTGTTTCATCTTTATCGACCAAGGCCGAAGGCCGCGGTTGATAAATATGAGACAAAAGGCGATATGCTCCCCGAGGACCAACAACAAAATGCTGGTCTGACGACAAGCCACCAAACATCGTTTTTGTCATCATTTTGGTTGTGCAACAAAATGCACAATAACCCACAGGGAGACGAATTTTTAAAATCCAACTCCGCTCCACAAAGCATCATCACAGTACTGTAGCTCGAGATAACACGTCAACCTTGTATGTGACGTCAAACATAGCTTGTTGACGCTTTTCTTCCAGTCTGAAAATGTACAGAGCTGAGATCATACGTGTGAGTTCAGTAAGTGTTGAGCATATTACTTTTCTTTTTAAATGTTTATGACTTTTCGTTGTGGATTTTGCGATTACACAGATAAGTTGCAAATTGATCATGAGTCGCCGCGGTAATTATCAACATTGATTGGGTCTTTGAGAGTGAATGCTTACAATCGTTGTACACAAATCCAAAGCCGCGATGGTTCCACACATCAAACAATCAGCCTGATTGGCTTTTACTTTGACAATCCACGTTTCACCTGAAAGCTCAAACCCATTCACCACCTCGATTTATTGCATGGGGAACATGAGATTTATTTCCCAGGTGTTTGTGAATGAAAACTCGTAAAAATGATGACAAGATGACTTATTGGAATCTGCTCATTCGAAATAAACTATACTATTACAACCTGTAACATAAAAATTATGTCAAGTTTGGGTACACACGTTCAAAGCGTAACTGATCGACCTATAATTAAACAACAACAAAATGTTTTAACCTTCTATAAGAAGCGCTGTGAATTCAAACTTAAACTTGACTAATAATAAAACAAAATACCATGGTTAATAAGAGCAGCGGCGGGTTATCAGTTGCCTGTTAACTCGTACAAGCAAGTGTCGGTCACCGAAGCTAGCCGGATTTAGAGAGAAATAGGAGATTTACTTGTTTACTGCGACAATAACAACAACAGCGGATGTTCGCATGACGTGTGGGGTTTGCCAGTTGATTGCTAGTCTCGGCCAGCTAGGAGTGGTACCAGTTTGACCTTGTTACGCAGTTTTATTCCCCCCTCTGCTTCTTTACCTCTGTAAACTTGTAGAGCTAGTTATTTTTCGATAAACACCCAGCAACCAAACAAATAACGAGCCAGCAACAGCCTGAATCCTCGATAGCGCAATGGGTTGAGAAGTTGTTCTGTGTCGGTACTACTTTTGGGACTGAAAAGTTCCGAACGCTCTACTGTGCGAAGTAAACATCTCTGGAACAAACAATACAAACATACCGCATTTAAATTAACAACTACAGGCTTGAACACATGAATCTCCATATAAAATCCATGAGTTCGGTTGTTTTCTGAATCTAGATCTGCCGTGCACAAACGTTCAACACAAGCAAATTCCCAAGGCAAGTAACTCTCATACTTTGTCTAGCGACAATAATTAGTTCCCCTTTCAAATTTCTGTTCACTCAGTTTCTTCGACAACAGACTGCAACCCGACGGTCAGTTTTCAACAAATATTTCATTTTATAAACAGATCACACGCAACCAAATGCACACATCTCATCAATTTAAAGAACATAAATCGGTTTCATACACTATTTTCCCCAGAAAACTGAACTTCATACAGTTTTTAACGTTGGAACACGGTGCAAAAGTTCGTCTGCTAATCCCATTTGACGAAAGAACATTATCCTAAGCGATACCAAAACATAAACAGAACACACAATATCTGCCTTTACCGCCACAGCAGAATAACAGCATATCTGTGTACTTGATTTTTAGTCCAAAACAGGGAAACTGACAAGAAGTGTTAACAGAATCGAATGATTTGCACGGAACTATATAACCGTGCATTAATCGATCGCCTGCGCAGGTTGACTGGTTGAGTGAATTGGATTCGATCAAACTTTCGCAAAAAAACTCATCTTTTCTTTGAATAACTGAAGAAAGGAGGAATAAAGAGGTTACACACCTCGTCTCAGTGATTATTAAAAATAATGGTCTCAGTTCGCGGTCATGAAAAAGCTCGCTGAAGCTCGCACTTTTCATGATCCGCTAACTTCGACCATTATTTTTAATAATCACTGAGACTCGGCATGTAACCTCTACATATTTCCGTGAAAAATGACTCGAAGGTTTGATGACCTTCTAAAGTTTAAAGGACCTTTCCAACGCAGTTATTATTCCGTGAAAAAGGACTCGCTGGTTTGATAACCTTCTAAACTTTAAAGGACCTTTACGGCGCAGTTGCTGTTTTTCCATGATGAATAATTGACTGTTTGATGACGTCGTTGTTTTTAATGGGGCTTCCAACAACTTTTTATTCCCCGTGATGAATGACTTGAAGGTTGGATGACCTTGTAGTGTGTGAAGGACGCAAGTTTTTTTTCCATGATAAATAATTACTCAAGTCACAGGCTATAATTAATCTGTTTCAGGGAACAGTGTTGAACAATATTTCTTCGTCTTCTTCTCCTTCTTCTTCTTCTTCCTTCATGGGCTGAAACTCCCACGTACACTTATGTTTTTGCACGAGCGGGTATTTACGTGTATGACCATTTTTACCCCGCCGGCCATTCAGGCAGCCATACGCCGCTTTCTGGGGAAGCATGCTGGGTACAGTTTTTGTCTGTCTATAACCCGCCGAACTCTGACAGGGATTACAGGATCTTTTCCGTGCGCACCGGGCTTGGTCTTTTGCTTGTGTGTACACGCGCATATCAGAACTTGCCAAAAAAAAGGTGTAAAATCTTGATAATATGTCAATGACCTAGTTATCTATTTTTCAGCTGCACGACAGACGCAGAAGCTGCAGCTGCTTACACTCAATGTTTCAGTTTGGGGGCTGACGCAATGTTTTTCAACGGTAGAAAGAGCTAGGACGAAGTAGAATGAACAAGTGAACGAGCTTGTTTGCCTGTTTGTTCAATTGTTTTGTTGGTTTTAATCGTTTCTCTTCTACCTGTCTGTTTTATTTCCTCTCTCTCTGTCCGTCTGTCTGTTTCTCTCAGTCTCTGACTATGTCCCTGTGTGTGTGTGTGTGTGTGTGTGTGTGTGTGTGTGTGTGTGTGTGTGTCTGTATTTGTTTGTGTGTGCATGCGTGCGAGCTAGCGTGCGTGTGTGCGTGCGTGCGTGCGTGCGTACGTGCGTGCGTGCGTGCGTGTGCGTGTGTGTGTGTTGATGGTCGTTTGTGTGAAAAAGTGTATGATGAGGAGGCAGAAACCAACCAACCAACAATCAAAGAACAAAATAAATAAAACACACAAATCAACAAACAAACAAACAAACAAACAACAACAATAGCAACCAACCAACAAACAAACAAAAAATAAATAAAACACACAAAAATCAACAAAGAAAGAAAGAAAGAAAGAAACAACCAACCAACCAACCAACCAACCAACCAACCAATCAACAAACAAACAAACAAAGTGATCATAATGTTAAAGTGTGGCCTTTAAAACGTTGAAGGTCGAACAGAAAATAATATGTTTTTGTGACGGTGCAGCGCTTCATACAACAGATCCGGCGAGTCAATGCACGACAGAAAACAGCCTCCACTCCTTTTTTGGTTCGCTTGCTTGTTGATTTGCTTTCAGTGTGAAACTATCACGGATGTTTCCAAAAGGCTCCGTTATCGTGACGGTATGTTTTTTGGTTTTTTTTTCTCGGTTTTTTTTTAAAGGGGCGGGGGGGGGGGGGGGGGGGGTTGAGCTAGCTGCCTGTGATAGGACTCACAATTACGATGGATTTGCTCTTGTCTTCTCTCGATTATTTTATATGTTGATTTTCTTCTCTCAGCGGATAGTCCGTTTGGTAAGGTTGCTTGTATGTATGTACACTTAGATTTTATTTCTTCTGGTCTCCTTTTATACGTATCTTAATAATGCTGAGTGTGATGCTAGGGTGTTTTTTTCAGTGTGCGAAGGGTATGGTTATTTGGTGTCATGCAGCCAACAACTTGATTTAAACTGCACCCGCGCTGTGTTTCACTAAGTTCTACGCAGTTTCCGTTTTATGTCCGTGTGACAGAAGCAGACAAAAGTGTGGAAACGGTTGTGTGCCAGGGTGATTACTCTGCGCCAGGTGACATGATGACTGATGCACTCACTGACACGCGATTGCACACACATGGCACAGGCCCTGACACAAATATGCATTGAAGCATTGACACGGGTGCAAACAGACAGCACACAGACACAGACTGACTGACACAAAGACAGACAGACAGACAGACATGTAGACAGAGACACTGAGACACACCGACAGACACAGACAGACAGGCAAAACACACACACACACACACACACACACACACACACACACACACACACACACACTCTCTCTCACACTCAAAACCACACACACACACACACATATACACACACCCACCCACACACACACACCCCACACACAGACATACAAACACACACACACACACCAGATAGGCTACCAAACACCACACATGCACACACACAATGCCCGGCACACACTCACACTACACACACACCGGCACACCACACACACACACACACACACACACACACACACACACACTTGTAAATGAGTCAGTAGTAACGCTGACACACTGAAACATAGACTCCGCCGGATCCAACCACCTGCTGTTATGTCAAACATTCCACCTCGTGCTTTCTGTTTACTCAGTCTCCCCTTATATATGTCAAGAGCACGTATACTTTACCACTCAAGGTCAGGGCAGGCTCTGGTTTAATCCGCTTCCAATGCAGGGCCATAGTTCCCTGTACAACCCCCCCCCCCCCCCCCCTCCTACCGACATCTCCCAACCCCTTATCCGTACCCCCCGCGCGCTGTAAATTGTGCCAGCCAGACCAAACATTAAATATTCAACTGCTACGCTTAGACTGTGTATGAGAGAAAAACTGTGTAAGACTAGTATTCCGTTTCTGACTGAAACTGGCACCGCTGTCTCTCCATTCCCAGACAACGTCAATGACACTGTCATATGCTTCCATTATAAACTTCTCGGTTATCACCGTGAATTGACGCCCGATCGAAGCCTATAATGGAAGCCCGATGGAGCGAAGCGACAGAGAGCTTCAGTGACGCTTTGGGAGGGCATCAATCCACGACGATGACCGTGACGTTTGAAACGGAAGCCTCGGTGTCAATGTTATTGTAATTCAATGAGTCTCTAAACTCTTTCCTGCTTTCATGTCATGACAAGGCTGAATGATTGTGGCATCATACTTGTCCTTGACTCGCAGCTCTCTGCCTCATGTCATGACAAGGCTGAATGATTGTGGCATCATACTTGTCCTTGACTCGCAGCGCTCTGCCTCATGTCATGACAAGGCTGAATGATTGTGGCATCATACTTGTCCTTGACTCGCAGCTCTCTGCCTCATGTCATGACAAGGCTGAATGATTGTGGCATCATACTTGTCCTTGACTCGCAGCGCTCTGCCTCATGTCATGACAAGGCTGAATGATTGTGGCATCATACTTGTCCTTGACTCGCAGCGCTCTGCCTCATGTCATGACAAGGCTGAATGATTGTGGCATCATACTTGTCCTTGACTCGCAGCTCTCTGCCTCATCTTTATGTATTGCTGATATTGCTGGTACTGTTGCCGCTGTTGTGCTGTTGTCGTCGTCGTTGTTGTCGTTTGTAGCAAGACTGCATGGACATCAGCCGATCTGCAACATCTTTAAATGTTCTCAAGATGCGAAAACAACCAACCAACCAACCAACGAAGCAAACAAACAAACAAACAAAAACACACACAAACATAAACAGCATAACTGTCCAAAGACACATTTGTGCGAATGTAATGCAAGTTCACCGACCTACTTCTCCTTCAAAGCAAGTTGTTTTCCTGTGACTGAATTCCGTATCGACCACGTCACTTGTTTGTTTCGTCTCATGGAAATATGGTTGGTTATTAACAGCACGCAGATCAAAAAGCGGAACGGAGGTTCGCTCTGTCTGACTTTCTTTACCACTCCACAGAGACAGACAGACAGACACAAACAGACACATACACAGACAGACAGACAGACAGACAGACAGATAGAGGCATACAGACAGACAGACATACAGACAGACAGAGACAGACTGTATGTGAGAGGGAGAGAGGTTTAGACAGAGAGAGAGAGAGACTGAGAAAGGAAGAGAGAGCTAGAGAGGGAGAGAGATGTGGAGAGGGAGAGAGAGAGAGAGAGAGAGAGAGAGAGAGAGAGAGAGAGAGAGACTGAGAAAGGAGGAGAGAGAGGGAGAGAGAGATGGAGAAAGAGAGAGAGAGAGAGAAAGAGAGGGAGAGAGAGAGAGGGGGAGAGAGAGCGCGCGCGCGCGCGAGAGAGAGAGAGAGAGAGCCTGAATGAGATGGAGAGAGAGAGAGAGCGCGAGAGAGAGAGAGGGAGAGAGAGAGAGCGAGAGAGAGAGGGAGAGAGCGAGAGAGAGGGAGAGAGCGAGAGAGAGAGAGAGAGAGCGAGGGGGAGAGAGAGAGGGAGAGATAGAGTGCGAGAACGAGAGAGAGAGAGGGAGAGAGAGAGAGAGAGAGAGAGAGAGCGAGAGAGAGCGAGAGAGAGAGAGAGAGAGAGAGAGAGAGAGAGAGAGAGAGAGAGAGCGAGGAGAGAGAGAGCGAGAGAGAGAGAGCGAGGGAGAGAGCGAGAGAGAGAGAGAGAGAGAGCGAGGGAGAGAGAGAGAGCGAGAGAGAGAGGGAGAGAGCGAGAGAGAGAGAGCGCGCGAGAGAGAGAGAGAGCGCGCGAGAGGGAGAGAGAGAGAGCGAGAGGGAGAGTGAGAGAGCGAGAGATAGAGAGCGAGAGGGAGCGAGAGCGAGAGGGAGCGAGAGAGAGAGGGAGAGATAGAGAGAGAGAGAGAGAGAGAGGGAGAGAGAGAGAGAGAGAGAGAGAGAGAGAGAGAGAGAGAGAGAGAGAGAGAGAGAGAGAGAGAGAGAGAGAGAGAGAGAGAGAGAGCTGCTGTCCAAGCGCCTACACGAGTTCGCAATGAGGAACATCCTGGCCCCTTTGACAGAGTTCAAGTGAACCAACAATACCACGCTAACCTCTTATAAACACTGACCCTCGAGAAACGCCAACGAAAACACCATAATACGACAGCGCCCAAAAAGAAGCATTTCCAAGCGGCTTGACTTTTTAAACAGGCAACTCCAAGCGACGTACCTGGTGTATTTGCATGTGAAGTTGTGTTTTGTTCGGGGGGGGGGGGGGGGGGGGTGCTCATGTTTATTTTGTTCCCTTTGCTTTGTTGTCGCGAGTCCCCGTTTGCTGTGCTGTGTCAGTGAGCATTTTATTTAGCCTGCTTGGTGAGGCGTAGAGTCTCTACCGCATTGCTTTAGGGCTCACAAATATTATGTAGGTCAGATCGAGTAAACAACTCAAGGTCAATGGCCAATCGCTATTGCGTAGTAATCAAGTTTTTATTCAGTCGAGTCACTAGGGGCTCGCCGATAAAGTCACGGCGGCTGTCAGTGCGATATTTTTATATATCACCCTCTAGGACTGAAAGGCTTTTAGTTGGAATTTACGCGCCTGAACGTTCTAAGAATGTTGTTGAGTCCTCACATTTTGTTTACGTGAATCGAACACGTCAAACCGAAATCGGCGTATGCTGTCTGAATGGCGGGGTATAAGTGCGGTCATACACGAACCAAAACAATTGGTTGATTAAAATCAACATGGCCGAAGCAGTGTTTTCATAAAAGAAGCAGTATTGTACGGGCACATGTTGTATTTTACTTGCAGAACCTCTTCAGCCGATTGTGTCTTCGTGGGGTTTCGGGAATTGATTGGACCAGGCGCGGAACGTCATTAAGTCGGTCAACCAGTCAGCACGGAGGTCGTTTGGAGTTGGCTGTTGAGAAAACGCCTTATCATTAAACTTTGAAATTTGAAGAAAGCTTCCGCGAAAGTGTGTCAGACCTGCCTAAATCAGTTTAGTCAGCGTGAACAAGCTGACACAATGCAAGGAGTGCCTGAAACGTTTGAACAATGCGCAACATTTTACGACAATTTAGGCAAACTCGGCAACTAGAAATTACACCCTATATATATATCCCTGCGCACTACATAATTTTACATACAAAAGAAAATAAATCCTAGGTCTATCAACGTCCCTGAATTTACTTGACACTGATCGAGTCATGCAAAGTGACTTTCAAAGCCCATTCCGTCAAGTGAAAACATCACTGTCTCAGATCTTGCCAGGATAAGACCACCCCCCCCCCCCCCCCCACTTGGTCAGATACCAAAAAACAGCACCCTGGCTGCATGCTATTATGGTGACTGACTCGGTTGGAAATATTCTTTTTAATGATTTGATTTCCGAAAGAGAGCATCAGGGCTGTTCATTTTTGGTATGTGACCAAGTGGATTGGTGATCTTATCTGAGGCAGTGAGGTAAACTATTTTCACGAAGCGGAGTGGGTCTTTAAGCTCGACGTCAGGCGATTGTGAGGCGGGCCAACGACCGGGCATGTCGCGCAAGGACACGGCAACCTGCTGAGAGCAATGAATACCCCACTGCTGTTTAATAATTCCCCTACCCCCTTCCTCTACCCCCCCCCCTCTCTTACCCCCCCCCCCCCCCCTCCTTGCACCGGGGTACAAGGTGCGTTTCCATTATCTGCTACTGACACGCGGTGTTTTAAAAAAAGACTTGCGTCACGTAGACCGGCGCGGAATGGGTGTGAGAAATGCAGCGCACTTGCTGACAACTCTATACCGCTGCGGGGTTCGGCCTTGTAATTGCTGAGGATAATTATGTGTGAGAAAGACTGATAAGACGTGAGTGTCTTGAATGGGTGTTTCGTTCAGTTACTGACGCCCATCCGCATAAAACAGTGCGACATGCACACATGCGCAGACAGACACAAACGCAGACAATAACAATAACAATAACAATAACAATAACAACACTTTATTGTCAATAAACATATTACATAGAAAAGTAAAATTTTCTTCGGCACACTGCCTGCCTGTAAACGATGGTAACGAACATTTCGTAAGAATGATTAGGGCATTCACTGATGGGACAACACACATAAAACATAGGTTCACGTATATATTAACAGACAGATAGACATACTTTGATCTACAAACAGACAGAGAGACAGACACACGCATGTACGTACGGTACGCACGCACGCACGCACGCTCGCTTAGACGCACGCTCGCGCGCACACACACACGCTCGAGCACACAGACACACACACACGCTCGCGCGCACACACCCACACACACACGTACACTCGCGCGCACACACACACACACACACGCTCGAGCACACAGACACACACAAACGCTCGCGCGCACACACACACACACACACACACACACACACACACACGCTCGCGCGCGCACACACACACACACACACATATACACACACACACACGCACACACACACACACACACACAACCGTCCGTTCCGCCATAGATCTGTCAACACACCCGAGTCTTACCCATACAACCAGCCCTGTTCTCATTGTTTTCAACTCCGAGCAAACCAAGTTCACTGAAGTTTAAAGTAATATCATGGGTGCGAATACGCAGTGAAATATTGTTGATAAAACAATGCATTTTATCCGTATATCTAGGAGGCAATAGTTCGCCT
>NW_027128385.1:22500-29286 GCF_037325665.1 Littorina saxatilis
TGAGACTGTTCTGTTTACATTCGACACTATCAAAACCACTTTGCAATACTGAAATAATGTTGTCTGTGTTCGAAAGCTACAGCCAATCGTTATTATATCCCCTTCGGTACAGTTTTATAACATTATTGGCACATGTAAACAATATGAATTAATTAATGAACGCTACGAATATGGCAGCCTTTAACCGCAAAAGTAGTCGTATTAAAAATAACGTCTGCTAAGTGATACTGCTGAAAGTTGTAAAGTGTTTTAAGTGATAATGTTTGTTCTTTTAAAGGAAACATTTCAATTGAAGTTGACCGCCAAGGTACTCATATAGAATGTAAAGTGCACAAAGTAATGATGTTGTCATCGTTAAAAGGAAATATTTCATCCTAAACTATATCGCCCAGTATTTCATTGTTTTAGATTGATAGGATTGTTATATGCGAGGCCTTTGCAGACAAAAATCGACCTGTTTTGTTCGTGTAACACCGACATCTGTATCCCATTTATTTCAAGGTACTTTTTCTTCTCGTGTGAACAGCTTGGGTCAGCATCTGTCCTGGCTTGTACATGGTACAAATCCACACCTTCACTTGGACACATACCGACACTCAACACCCAGACTGCTGGCTTGTACATGGCACAAATCCACACCTTCACTTGGACACATACCGACACTCAACACCCAGACTGCTGGCTTGTACATGGCACAAATCCACACCTTCACTTGGACACATACCGACACTCAACACCCAGACTGCTGGCTTGTACATGGCACAAATCCACACCTTCACTTGGACACATACCGACACTCAACACCCAGACTGCTGGCTTGTACATGGCACAAATCCACACCTTCACTTGGACTCATACCGACACTCAACACCCAGACTGCTGGCTTGTACATGGCACAAATCCACACCTTCACTTGGACACATACCGACACTCAACACCCAGACTGCTGGCTTGTACATGGCACAAATCCACACCTTCACTTGGACACATACCGACACTCAACACCCAGACTGCTGGCTTGTACGTGGCACAAATCCACACCTTCACTTGGACACATACCGACACTCAACACCCAGACTGCTGGCTTGTACATGGCACAAATCCACACCTTCACTTGGACACATACCGACACTCAACACCCAGACTGCTGGCTTGTACATGGTACAAATCCACACCTTCACTTGGACACATACCGACACTCAACACCCAGACTGCTGCCCGTGCGAAGGGATTTTGTATGAATTAGATTTTAAAAAGTCACAAGTGTCAGTTAAGAAATTATTTTATGAAAACAGACTCTACACGGAAAGCACCAAGGCTGGTGATTGTTGCAATGCGTCCAGATGGATTGGGGGGGGGGGGGGGGTCTGACCCCAGAAGGTTTTATTCCTGGACGTCCCACCTTAAAGAGATTGACCTTTTTAAAAGAGATCAAGATTACAGGGCCCCTCAAACAGTGAGTCCCTACGTCCTATGCGCACTAGAAGCCCAAAACATATTCTAGAAATTCATGGACAAGAGCGGGTCCCGGGACGCTCTGCAATCCCGTTACCAAGCGTACCATGAGTAGCCTACTGTACCGACCCACATTAATTTTATGGAGTTAATCGAACCCATGTGATCATACTGTTTTTGTGAAGGGCTCAAAGAGTTTCAAAAAGTCGGCATTACTTTGACGTGAGCAGTCCAAGTTAAGCTTGAGCGATGAATGTGCCTTCCCAAAGCAAGAATATCAACCTCCTTGTCTTCGGACTCTGTACAGTTCCAATTTGGGACCAAGAACCCCCTACAGATTGAAGTTGGGTGCCTCCCGAAAGCAAGAATATAAACTCCTTTGTTTTTGGACCTTCTAAAGTTCAACTGAGGGGGTCCTTCCTTGGACCCTACACCTATTTAAAGTTGGAGGTCCAGGGACCCTCTATCGGTTTTGCGTTCGTGGGGAACCCTGAGATTCTTACCAAGATTTGAAGCTATAAGGGATCACGGTGCAAACGGTGTGTGTGTGTGTGTGTGTGTGTGTGTGTGTGTGTGTGGGAGTGTGTGTGTGTGTATTTGTGTGTGTGTGTGGGAGTGTGTGAGTGTGTGTGTGAGTGTGTGTGGGTGTGTGTGTGTTTGTGTGTGTGTGCGTGTGTGTGTATGTGTGTGTTTGCGTGTGTGTGTGTGTGTGTTTGTTTTTGCATGTGTGTGTGTGTGTGTGTGTATTTGTGTGTGTGTGTATGTGTGTATGTGTGTGTGTTCAGTTATGTGTATGATTGTGTGTGTGCGTGTCCGCATGTGTGCGTGTGTGTGTGTGTGTGTGTGTGTGTGTGTGTGTTTGTGTGTGTGTGTGTATTTCCTTAAAGTATAACATTCCTATTTGGTGGGATGTGAAAGTGTAACGGTGATTGACATAGGCAACTGCGTCGTGAAAGCAAACTAGCTGAGACGCAGTTTCCTGTCCTTTCCGTCACCCTAGACTGAGAGAGTCGTATGTCGAATTCATATAAATTTTTGAACCTTGAGTTTTCCTTTTCGGTAAAATCCAGTACAAAGCAATACTGGTGGCATGTTGGTTTTCTGTGTTGGTGAGAATATAACTTGTCATTGCTGCTTCTGTGGGCATGTGTACTGAGACCCTGCTTATGAAATGCGTCTCGATTGGTTTTACCTCTCTTCCTCGTTCGCTCTCTGTCTTTCTCTCTCTCTGTGGTTATAAATATAAACAACGCATTTTTATTTGACCTTCACAAGAAAAGAATTCTCTCTTTTTCTCAGTTCTTGATCTACACACACACACACACACACATACAGTTCGCCCATACGTCTCGATATCTCTGTCTATGTATGTCTCTCTCTGTCTGTCTTCCTGTCTCTGTCTGTCTCCCCCCCTCCTCTCCCTCCCCCTCTATCTCTCTCTGTCTGTCTGTCTGTCTCTCTCTTATAATCAGATCCTGGGAGAAAGAGAGAGAGACAGAGACAGAGACAGATCGAGACAGAGAGAGACAGACAGACAGAGAGAGAGAGAGACCTTAATTAAAACCAAATTATAAATGCTTTCATGCATTACATTTCTCTCGATATCTTCTAATATGTTATACATTTATGATTTTGCATGGGATCGTTTTAGTTCATTCCTTTTAATTATATTAGTATTTGTTAATACTGTTTAAGTCTTAAAAATGCGTGTCATTATATTGGGCGAGGGCTGAATGTATATAACTAAAGTATGTGAATGCTTACTCCATTACCCTCGGAAAATAAAGATTTATCGTCATTGTCATTATCTCTCTCTGCTACACCCCACAAGGCCATCACCATTACTTATGTGTGACTACCCACCCGTAAAAGACGTTACCCTGCTGAACAGGTAGTGATAACACAAGATCCCGGTACACGTGCACCAGTGCAAGTCGATGAGGGTACAGATGCACCTGTGTTTGAGTGAAACTAGGTCAAGGTGGCGAAAGGCATGCGGCGTTTGGAGTGTTGCGCACTCTTTGCGCAATGCTCAGCCTGACACGGACACGGATGTTCAATGTCCGCCATTAGCACATTTGTGTAACTTTGTACTTGTTTTTGGTCACGCAAGTTGCGATATTCCATGAGCCCTAAATAATTGTTTGTTAATTATTGTTTAACAATATTTATTTGAATGAAATAACATTTTTGTATATATAACATCTGATTATAACAAAAGGCTGCTCTTATTCCATGTAAAAGCCTGGACGGATCTGTGGCGGTTTCCACGAACGTTTGCACGAGGGGGGGGGGGGGGGGGGGGGGAAGGCGGCATCTATTAGGAGAAAAAAAAAGTCCACTAACTCACACTCATAACTTAGACCACACAATCCGGTACAGGACGTTTATTATCGTTATTTATCACATTGCATACATTTATCACGTTTGGATCACACTCAAATACTGAACCATACACACTTCCTTCACTTGGAACATGCACATGTATAAAAACAACATCGTGAGTAGATCAGGTATGCCATTTAAAGTAATAACTGCAGCCCCCCTCCGCTGCCAGCTGTACGGAGGAAAGGAGGACGTGGAGAAGACACTATCATTTGTCTTGCTTTCCGGTCGAACAGTATAGACGTGTGATCGACAACAAGAAGAAGAAGAAGAAGAAGAAAGTACCTCATGATTCGTCTTGATTTGATTGAATAATAGGACAATTGTCAGAATATTCTTCGATGATATACGAGCTTGGAGGGCACGAATGAATACTTTTTTTTTTTTTTTTAATTGGAAAGTCTTCAGAAGTTCCCTAGCAAGGTCTGCTAGACAATGTTCTTTTGTTTTGGTTTGTTTTTTCACACTTACAATATTTTCATTTACAAAATACTGAAACGCCTCAACTTTATTTCACATCCTAACATCACATTTATATCAATAGGCCCACCATACGGTATAAGTTTTGTAGGCCAACAGGCAGGAATTTGCGATTCGTTCTGTAACAACTAAATCGTGGACCGGCACGGTTGGCCTACTGGTAAGGCGTCCGCCTCGTGATCGGGAGGTCGTGGGTTCGAACCCCGGCCGGGTCATACCTAAGACTTTAAAATTGGCAATCTAGTGGCTGCTCTGCCTGGCGTCTGGCATTATGGGGTTAGTGCTAGGACTGGTTGGTCCGGTGTCAGAATGATGTGACTGGGTGAGACATGACGCCTGTGCTGCGACTTCTGTCTTGTGTGTGGCGCACGTTATAATTATGTCAAAGCAGCACCGCCCTGATATGGCCCTTCATGGTCGGCTGGGCGTTAAACAAACAAACAAACAAACAAACTAAATCGTGTATGAAGTGCATCGGTTAATTGATATATTATTGTTTTGCATTGTCTCGCTATGGCTCACATTGCATGTGATTCTCTTCTCAACGAGCGAAGATTCTTAAATTGGGGCCAGAGAGATAGAATATTGATGTTCTACCGGCACAAATTTAAGCCGCTTAAGGAATATGGACCCAGATTACCGTACCATATCGTTTATACTTGGGCTAATCGAACGTGCAAACATTTATTTAATGGGATTCTTCGTTGAGGTGTTATTTCTCCCAACGCCAACCGCGTTCATCCAAGCAATACGCAAAAAAACAAAACACGAAACAGATGAAACAAGTCGCGTAAGGCGAAATTACTACATTAAGTCAAGCTGTGGAACTCACAGAATGAAACTGAACGTAGTCCGCCGCTTGTGCAAAAGGCAGTGAAAGTGACGACCCTGCCTTGGCGCGGTAGCGGTTGCGCTGTGCTTCATAGCACGCTTTTCTGTACCTCTCTTCGTTTTAACTTTCTGAGCGTGTTTTTAATCCAAACATATAATATCTATATGTTTTTGGAATCATGAACCGACAAGAAATACGATGAAATTGTTTTTAAATCGATTTCGAAAATTTTATTTTGATAATAATTTTTATATTTGTAATCTTCAGAGCTTGTTTTTAATCCAAACATAACATATTTATATGTTTTTGGAATCAGAAAATGATGAAGAATAAGATGAACGTAAATTTGGATCGTTTTATAAAATAAATATTTTTTTACAATTTTTAGATTTTTAATGACCAAAGTCATTAATTAATTTTTAAGCCACCGAGCTGAAATGCAATACCGAAGTCCGGCCTTCGTCGAAGATTGCTTGGCCAAAATTTCAATCAATTTGATTGAAAAATGAGGGTGTGACAGTGCCGCCTCAACTTTTTACAAAAAGCCGGATATGACGTCATCAAAGACATTTATCAAAACAAGAAAAACAGTTCCGGGGATATCATACCCAGGAACTCTCATGTAAAATTTCATAAAGATCGGTCCAGTAGTTTACTCTGAATCGCTCTACACACACACGCCCACACACACACACACACACACACACACACACACACACCAAGACCCTCGTCTCGATTTCCCCTCTATGTTAAAACATTTAGTCAAAACTTGACTAAATGTAAAAAGGGCACGATAGCTTTTATTGTCATGCACAAGGACGTACGGAGACATGAATGTTCAGAGACCCCGCGCGGGTTAGGGGCAAGAATTTACCCGATGCTCCCCAGCATGTCGTAAGAGGCGACTAACGGATTCTGTTTCTCCTTTTACCCTTGTTAAGTGTTTTTTGTATAGAATATAGTCAATTTTTGTAAAGATTTTAGTCAAGCAGTATGTAAGAAATGTTAAGTCCTTTGTACTGGAAACTTGCATTCTCCCAGTAAGGTAATTATATTGTACTACGTTGCAAGCCCCTGGAGCAAATTTTTGATTAGTGCTTTTGTGAACAAGAAACAATTGACAAGTGGCTCTATCCCATCTCCCCCCTTTCCCCGTCGCGATATAACCTTCGTGGTTGAAAACGACGTTAAACACCAAATAAAGAAAGAAAGACATGAATGTTCAGAGAGCGAGGTCAGTGTGGCGTTGTTTGGCTGGGACATTTCCGTGTGTTATGTGACGCACTGACGTATTGCTTGACACACTTCACAGGGCAGTGCTCTTCCGGCCGTGTCTGTCTCCACGTCTGTGTCTGTTTTAAAGTCTGCCTATGACGGCTTACTAGTGCCAAAACCTCATAATTGTAATTACCATTTTCACGTGTTTATTACTAATTTTCCCGGGAAAATTACTAATTTTCCCGGAATAATTACTAACTTTCACCTGTTAATTACTCATTTTTAGTTTTGGCTCACTTCCTGACGGATTGCTAGTGCCAAAACTAAAAATTAGTAATTTTCCCGTGAAAATGAGTAACTAACAGGTGAAAACAGTAACTGACAGCGTTAATTAGTAATTATCACGTGATAATGGT
>NW_027128386.1:0-7785 GCF_037325665.1 Littorina saxatilis
TCGTCATTGTGTACATTTTGTGGTAGAAATGAAGAAACCCTTTTACATATGTTTTGGGAGTGTGATAAAGTGCAGACTTTTTGGATAGAATTTGTAAATTGGTTAAAGGCGAACTGCACCCATTGCGACAATTTAAAACTGTCTAAAGAACTGGTTCTTCTTGGAGTGGCGAACAATGTAGTCACCGATAAAGCTTTTGATGTGTTATTAATCTGTGCCAAACACCATGTATATATTTCCAAAATGAACAAAAAGACCCCTCATTTTCAGACATTTAGTAGAAACTTTAAGCAAAGATTTATTTGTGAAAAGTATAACGCAGTTGTGAATAATACAGTAGATAAATTCTACAAGGATTGGCGCCTGTATATGCACGTTTTGATGTAACCCCTAGTTTTTTTCGTTCTTAAAACCTTTTGATAATGCGACCACCAAACCACTGAACATCCCCCCTCCCCATTCCATCCTCCCACCCCATGTATGTTGTAATTGTCCAAGTGTGCTTTTCTGTTATATGATTCTGTCTTTTCGGTTAGGTGATGTCCTGTAATGTACACCATATACATGTAAAAAAAAAATAAAAAAAAAGCTGTACAAAAAGAGAATAAAAAAAAAAAAAATAAATAAATAAATAAATAAATAAAGTTCGTTCGTTCGTTCTCTCTCTCTCTCTCTCTCTCTCTCTCTCTCTCTCTCTCTCTCTCTCTCTCTCTCTCTCTCTCTCTCTCTCTCTCTCTCTCTCTCTCTCTCTCTCTCTCTCTCTCTCTCTCTCTCTCTCTCTCTCTCTCTCTATTATTGTGTTTAGGAAGGGTGGATATTTGGGTGCAAGGGAAAGATGGACATATGGGGGTGATATCTTACCTGTTGTAAACGTGTATAAGTATTTAGGAATATTGTTTTCAACTCGACTTAGTTTTACTGCTGCCTGTTGCGATCTCTCAAGCCGGGCCAAAAATGCTCTGATGTGTATTATACAAAGATTACCTGTGCTTAATAATAATAGTTTGAATGTTTTTTTGAAGTTGTTTGATTCCCAAGTACAACCAATAGTACAGTATGGTGCTGAGATATGGGGACTGGATAAGGCTGCTCTGCAGTGTGAAAAAGTCCATTTATTTGCACTGAAGAAGTTCTTAGGAGTTCGAATGCGAACACCTAATGATCTTGTATATGGCGAGACAAACAGATATCCGATATATTTGAATTCTATTTTAAGATGCATTAGCTACTGGTTGAAATTGTTAAAGATGGAGGCGCACAGACTTCCTCGTAAATCCTATGAAATGTTGTATAAAATGGATGAAAGTGGTAAAACGAACTGGGCCTCAGGTGTCCGTTGTAAATTGTATGAGTACGGTTTTGGTTTTGTGTGGTGGAATCAGGGCGTTGTTAATGAAAAATATTTTTTGCGTGTTTTTAGGGAAAGGTTGGTCGATTGCAGATGGCAAGAGTGGGATTATCATACAAAATAGTGATAGATTTGCTGTTTATCGGACATTTTGTACTGTACATGACATTAAACCCTATCTTTTGTCGAATATGGATAGGCATCTAAAGTTTATTATGACCAGGTTTCGATTCGGCATTTCAGAAATTGCAGTGCATGCTTACCGATATAGAAAACATAATGCCGATGATTTGATGTGTCCTCTTTGTAAACAAAACCAAGAAGATGAAGTCCATTTTGTTTTGTGTTGTCCATACTATAACAAATTAAGAGAAAATTTGATCCCATTTAAATATTATAAGAACCCAAGCATTTTCCGACTCAGCTTGCTTTTAGCATCACCTCAAGAAACTGTTGTCAGAAATGAATCCCTGTATTTGTATAAAGCCTTTAAATTAAGAGATGTTGTAACCTCATAGTTAAATGCCGTGTAATGTTGTGCGATTATTATTTTGTACCTTTTTTATGTGCACCTGTTGAGTTTAATTTATATGCAATGTGAACTGTTTGTTCACACCCCTAAATAAGGGGCTATGGCCTATTGAATAAACTATCTGCGTCTGCGTCTCTCTCTCTCTCTCTCTCTCTCTCTCTCTCTCTCTCTCTCTCTCTCTCTCTCTCTCTCTCTCTCTCTCTCTCTCTCTCTTTGTGACCACTTTCTCGGACAGCGTCATCCATACATCCGTGCAACGATTGATTCTTCTTCCATCAATCGGTCCACGGAGGCATTAGCTGGGATCTGTTTGTAGAAACCCTTTTGTCAGTCGTTGGTAAACTATATGTCTTATCAGTCGTATCTCAGTTGCCTTGTTCACTGCCCGCCTTTGTATCATGTTCTATTTGTCTACATTACTTTTTCCTGGCAATTAATCGATATAACCCTGACAAGCTCGAGTCTGCCTGGGGATAGGTTTCCTGGGGTTGGAATCGCATCGAATGTGGATAAGGTTTGTTTGTTTGTTTGCTTAACGCCCAGCCGACCACGAAGGGCCATATCAGGGCGGTGCTGCTTTGACATTTAACGTGCGCCACACACAAGACAGAAGTCGCAGCACTGACAGGCTTCGTGTCTCACCCAGTCACATTATTCTGACACCGGACCAACCAGTCCTAGCACTAACCCCATAATGCCAGACGCCAGGCGGAGCAGCCACTAGATTGCCAATTTTAAAGTCTTTGGTATGACTCGGCCGGGGTTCGAACCCACGACCTCCCGATCACGGGGTGGACGCCTTACCACTAGGCCAACCGTGCCTGTCAGTGTGGTTAAGGAGTAGGTTGAATTTATGTTGTAAATGCGTACTGGTGCGTACTTAGCTTCTATGTACGAATATGTGCGCGCGAGAATGTTCGTATGCGCACTCTCGAGCGCACCGACGCACCCCCGCACGCACGCACGCGTCTCAAGACAAAACTGAAACCACCACAGCCAACAAAGAAGTAATCTAAAGGCACACTCAGCTTCACGTAAACCATCAGTTTCTGGACACAGACACTTGTCAGGCTTTTACACACAGTACAAACACCTTTTCGATTAAACACCCACCGCTTGAGAACATCCTAGGTGCCCTCCGTAAAGAGCGAGCATTTTTCAAAGAATTTTTTTTGCGTGGCCAGCCGGATTGTCTTTAAACACCTCGTTTTGGCGCTAGAACTAACTTTTAAAATCTAAATAATAAATTGACAGCTTGTTACACAAACATTCTAAAATCATAAAAGTTGTTTTCTTATCAAGACAAGATCAGTACAATTCGAAGTTTTGAAAGTTTGAAAAAAGGGAGCCCGGAAGCAGCTCGTGCAGGGTCGTGTTTGCCAAAGCAGACGAATGTTCTGCATTTAGCTTGCTTCTTTGAAGCCAACCTCCGTCGATAAGTTCGTGTGATAAACCACGAAATCTGGTATGTGGTTTACGGAAGCTAAATAGCCATTCAAACGAACTGTGTCATTTAATGCTGTTAAATGCTATTGCAAGGGTGTTCCATAAGGTAATTAGAGCTGGGTTTTTTCGTTATCCTTGCACAGTGTGATAAGCTGATGTTGACATGGGTTTTCACTCTTAGCTGTGTGCTATTTTCATTATTTTCATTAAATCATGATGTTTCGATTGATAACACGTTTAATTAAATGAAAATACCAGACATTCAAAGTGTTTTTTTCTCCAAATGTTCGCTCGCATTTCAATCTTAAAAAAACCAAAAACAAAACTTGTGGAAACCTGATATCACACAGCAAGCCATGTTGTAGTCACAATAAATCTTATTACATTGACGTAAGTAGAAATCGTTTTGAAAATATATTCACGCATGATGCACTGACGTAATAGAAACCGTCACGACTATACCCCATAGCATAAATGCTATGTCGTTATGATCGTACTTTTTATAATCGAAGGTTTTGAATTGTTCAAACATATAGATACACGCGAACATTTTGCTAGCACACGCTAACAATATTGCAGTACCAGCACTTTGAACAACCCCTTCCATTTGTACGTTTGCGTAAAGAGACGCAATAAAGTGTTGCGTACTGCGAAGTCTAATCACGCGTTTCTTGCTGAGCTGCGCATCTTTTAAGTTACGAAATATATTTTGTTTTCTCCGCTAATCTTTGAGACGCAGGTGTGGAATTGGTGCTGCTGGGGGCTATTTCATTATTCGTGTGTGTTGTTGGTGATTGTGCTTCTCTCTGTTACTAAGTCTCTTTCAGGTTATTTCTGTATTTCTTTCGCTACACCCTCTACCCCCTTTTTTGTCCCTCTCTCCCGTCCTACACCCTCATTTGCCTTAACTCATTCATTGCCCCCTCTTTGTCCTTTTATTGTTTTTTTCTCATTTTTCCCCGCTGTGTGTGTGTATGTGTGTGTGTGTGTGTGTGTGTGTGTGTGTGTGTGTGTGTGTGTGTGTGTGTGTGTGTGAGAGAGAGAGAGAGAGAGAGAGAGGGAGAGAGAGAGAGAGAGAGAGAGAGAGAGAGAGAGAGAGAGAGAGAGAGAGAGAGAGAGAGAGAGAGAGAGAAACTGAAACTGAAACTGAAACTGAACTTTATTACCAAAGGATAGAGGTTTTAGGCAAAGCCTAATCTTACAACCTGTCCCTTATACAAACACTTAATACAGACGCACATAATATAGATAGTAAAATTGACAAGGTTATTGTTACTTACAGACGTATATAATGTAAATAGTAATAAGAAAAGGGTTATGGTTTTGTATACACATTCAAAAATGGGAAAAACACATTGTAGTGTGGAAATTGCAGCATAGTTGCAATAATGCATTGCATATAAACATCCAAAACAACTAATAACAAAAGGAAAAAAACAAATGTGGGGAGGAATTGAGAGAGAGAGAGAGAGAGCGGTGCGAGCGCGTGTTTTTCAATATGTCTGTAACTGTATGTGTCAGTGTGCCTCGGGCAATGCACAAGAGTACCTGCCCTTACCGTGTTTTTGACAGCTATCATGCAGTATGTCATCGACTTGTTTAACCTGTGGTGATGACACCACAGTACTGTATGCGTGTTTATAAGTTGTGTCTATTTGCATATATGTCTGGACTTACGTACATAATTGTTACCTGCTGCCGCGCGGCCGTTTAAGTACCACGGTCGTGTTTCTGTCTGAATGACAAGTCTGCATTGGTGTTATATTTCTATTACAGCTGTCGGCCGTCTTTGTTCAACGTTGCCACTACATCATGTTTATATCATATTTCACCAGTATCTCCATTTTTCACACAAGACTTATGAAGGTGCTCCGTCTACTCTTAGTAATGATAGTAAATTATCTCTACGGAACGACAGTCAGGACAAACCAGCCAACGCCAAAGACTGCAGTCTTCCTTGATGCACAAATGCTCATGGCATGTCAACTCTTCAGTAAACGGAATTATACAATACTTTGAAAATTGAATGGTACTTATCTTTACTGGTACCATGACAACCATTGCTTTTTGTGAGGGCTTGATGATGCTCGTTAATCGATTATTTTATATGAAATATGATATTCGTTGAAATTAGTATAGGACTACTACATGTATGTCTCACGTCATGACTTGGAGTTCTCTGCCGGAATAATGATTGGACTGTTTTTGACAGACTTTTGTTTTGAATTTTTACTCATCCAATCCCAAATTAAAGATACAATCTTTCTCGAAAAAGCGACCATGCATGCACATAACTTCATAATTTCCACTTGGACAAATACCCAGGACCAACAACCTGGGTATACTTCCGTTGCAGGGGTGGGGACTGTTTGCTGAATTGATTTCGCAGATTGGCGTAGGCTTCGCTTGTAAAATTAATTGCATGTTGCTCATTATTTAAATGTTTTAGTAAAAGTTGATCTTAAAAGTGTATATATGTACGATTCTGATTTTAATTGTTGTTTTGTGTTTTGGGTTATGCGATGTGGTGCCTAAAGACACATTTCCATGTGTATGTACAATGAGCATGGCATTGAAGTATTTTTTTTTTATCTTATCTCATCTTATTGCCATTCAGAAAGCTATCATAATGTTTAGTTTTAGTGTATGTATCAGTGGAAGGATGCTTGTATCACATGTAACTGCCTTGACATATATGTGGTGAGGAACATGATTGCTTGGACGATAAGAGCGGTTATGAAGTAATGAAGGTCACAGCAAGTTGGAATGGGCGGTTCTGGTGAGGTTATATACCCCCTCTTTCTTTCGGCTGGTAACTGGCGCCACCTCGCGGCAAGATCACACTATATCGGTTTGATAACAGTTCGGGTGTAAGTCGTGCTTTTTATACGGTAAACAGACAATGGTCGGTTCTGGTGAGGTTATGCCCCTTCTTTCTTTCGGCTGGTAACTGGCGCCACCTCGCGGCAAGATCACAGGAGTTGTCTCGCGTTATCAGCCCAGAAGCGCTCATTATGCGAAGGCGTGTTTTAAATTCACTGTCCTTGACACGTCAAAGTGCGTGAAGCTCCAAGGGTGTTCAGTCATGCCTCAGGCATCTATTCATTTGAAATTATACTAAGTTTCATTGACTTTCTTGCAAGGAGTCGAAAACTGCAATTTGTTTACGAATTAAAGTTGATCATTGTCCGGGTAGGAAAGCGTCGCCTTCGATCAGGCTCACATCAGGCCCCGCGCGTAAACCAACTACGTCAAAAGCCTACATGGAAGTCTATTAGTCTCGGTGAGAGAGAGAAGTTGTTCTATCTTGGGTCCTTTAAGTCAAGATATTTTGCTCGATTACGGAACACAAATTATAAAAGAAGGTATGTGGGTCAATTTTAGCATACCGCACACAGCCTTCAGCCCCAGAACGTGATCACGGGAAACGTTAATGGCATGTTCCCAGGAGATGCACACTGCCAAACCGCATGAAGTTCCGTTTGGATGGCAACACTAAAGGTATGCTTAATCATCTGAAATACAGTTGGGTAAGACTTTTGACTGTTCACATCGAAAACTGCGGCATAATGACAAATCGTTGCTTCAGCATTAATATTGCTGTGACGTGCACTGCAACTTTAAAGCCCAATGTGAAGAGTTCTAGCGTGAGAAAATTACGTGCATATCTCAACAATCGGCTTGGTGACAATCTTGCTTTTTATCCATTTTGGAACACACACAATACGGGGGGGGGGGGGGTTAGCCATTGATTCCACGCGCCCATTTCCTTTGATTTGTTTTCTCTACTCAACTGATTCCTGCTTGTAGATTGCCTCGCACTTGATTTGCAAAAGAGATGGAGGAGCACAGCAGAAAAAAAACACGATAAGAGACTGACTTCCGTAGACAGCTCCTTGTGTTGTTGCTTTGGTCTCTGGTTGCCATGAGAGGGGCACGGAGAGTGTCTTCCTTCCCGACAGTGCCAGACAGGGAGTCCAAACACAGGATCGGTTCCATCGCGATCTGTTCGATATCTGGATTGTCGGCCCTTCGCCTCTTTCGTGCCTGAATCTGCTTTTGTCTAGCACCCAAAGAAGCAGTGTATGTGCCCTGTTTGCTGAAAGAAAGAGGAGGCGGAGAAGCAGGAGGAGAAGGAGGAGGAGGAGACGAAGGAGGAGAAGGAGGAGAGGGCTGAGGAGTTGGAGGGGGAGGAGTAGGAGGGTGTGTAGGCGGGGGAAGACCGAACGGGGTGGAATATGTGCCAAATGACGGGGGACTCAAGAGAGGAAGGTGGGAGCAAGAGTTAGGCCCACCAACAGGAGAAGAACCTACGATTTAATGTGTTAATTTACTTTCAAGCATGGTTTCCACGAAGCCGATTTATGAGATCCATGTTTATGGAGGAACTGGTCGCATGTATAGAAAGAAAGATGAGCAGACTCTCTGTCTGTCTCTCTGTCTCTGTCTCTGTCTCTCT
>NW_027128387.1:0-30000 GCF_037325665.1 Littorina saxatilis
TATATCATCATAATTATATGAATTGTATTCATTATAGCGTCTACGATTGATAAAAAAAGTCCTTATGTGCATTTTTTGCTTGTTTGTTTGTTTGTTTGCTTCTTGAGTGTTTTTGTTTGTGCTTTTTCTTTATATGCTGATCTTTTTGCTTGGTTGATTGTCCGATTGATTAATTGGACATCAACGAAAAAGAGTTTTCACCAGGCATTATTTAAACACAACATCATGTGCCTGTACTTCGTTGACATGGGATCCGTGGTTTTTGTCCTTTGCTTTTCAGTCCCACAGCAGGGTTTCATGGACTGTTGTTTATATCACCGTGAATATGTCGCAACAGGTCTGGTGCAGAGGGGGGAGAGAGAGAGAGAGAGAGAGAGAGAGAGAGAGAGAGAGAGAGAGAGAGGGAGAGAGAGAGAGAGAGAGAGAGAGAAGAATGAGAGACTCAGACTCAGAACTTGATTACAAAAGGATAAATTAAAGGTTTTAGGCAAAGCCTATTCTGCCGTGTGCTGACAAAAACGAGTAAGTCCATTTAAAAAAAAAATATATTTTTTGTTCATCAAAAAGACGAAATCAATGGGCATCTTGTGTGTTAATTTCCACTTTTTAGAGTGCTTAGATAAGCAGATATGAACAGGTAAGTCCACAACCAAAAACAACTTTTTAAGTGTGCATGAATGTTTTGACAAAACCAAGTAAGTCCAAGGGTTTCCCAATTTTCGTATAATGGTAGTTTCAAAATTCTTTCAGACGACTCATACAGAAAAAACGTCATTTTAAGTTTAGAACTCACAAATGACGTCATTTAAAGTTTAGAACTCACAGATGAGTCATTCAATAAGGCCATACATAATGACGTCACCTTATGACGTTTTATTTCAAACATTTTTCTTCTCTATATGATTCTCCTGACGATCCTTGTCTCCCTCTCTTCCTCCCTTCTTCCCTCCATCTCTCTTTATATCCCTCCCTACCTCTCTCGCTATCTCTTTCCCTCTTACTCCCTCTCTCAATTTATTTATTTATTTATTAAGGAGATTTCTATAGCGCATAACTAAAAGCACTATGCGCTTTCCAATAATTATCACTAGGTATAAGCACACGCAGACATACTCCGATTAAATAGAACTTAGCCTAGCAAGGCATACTAAGAACAATTTCCCTCCCTCCACCATTCTCTCTATCCCCCCTTCCCTTTCGCTCTCTCCTCCTCCCTCTCTTCCATCATCCCTCTCTCCCTACCGCCAACAATCGACTTTTCTCTACATCCCTCCTTCCCTCTATCTCCCTCCCCTCTGTCCCTCCATCCCACTCTCGTTCTCTCCCTTCCTCCCCCTCTCTCTCCCTCCTACTCTCTTCCTCCCTCCTTCCATTTCTGTGATCGTGATGGGACTTTGCCCGTGATCCGTGATGACAAAAAAATCAAGTCTCGTGATCGTGATCGTCATTTGTTTTCGTGATCGTGATGGGCATTATTGCAAAGCATTTTATTTTCAACGTACATTTTTCACCGCTGTATCACTCTATGATCCTCTATTCGTCAAGGTGTTTGTGATCGTGAAAACAAAAATCAAGGTAACTGTGATCGTGAAAGCTAAAATTTCCCTTCCCGTGATCGTGATGATACCCCCCCTTTGGGGCCCTCTCCTCTCTGTCTCTCCCTGCATGGGCGGGGATATAGCTCAGTTGGTAGCGCGCTGGATTTGTATTCAGTTGGCCGCTGTCAGCGTGAGTTCGATCCCAGGTTCGGCGGAAATTTATTTCAGAGTCAACTTTGTGTGCAGACTCTCTTCGGTGTCCGAACCCCCCCCCCCCCCCCCCCCCCCCCCGTGTACACTACATTGGGTGTGCACGTTAAAGATCCCACGATTGACAAAAGGGTCTTTCCTGGCAAAATTGCTTAGGCACAGTTAATAATTGTCTACCTATACCCGTGTGACTTGGAATAATAGGCCGTGAAAGGTAAATATGCGCCGAAATGGCTGCAATTACTGGCCGTATAAAATTTCATCTCACACGGCATTACTGCAGAGCGCCTAGAACTGTACCCACGGAATAATTATGCGCGATATAAGCCTCATGGATTGATTGATTGATCCCACTATCTCTTTCCCTCCCTCCCTCCCTCCCCTCTCTTCTCTCTCTCCCTACCTCCATCCCTCCCACACTTCCTTTCCCCCCCCCTCTGTCTTCCTCCCTCCCTATCTCCCTCCCTCCCCTTCTCTCACTCCCTCCCTCCCTCCTCTCTCTCTCCCTCCCTCCCACTATTTCTTTCCCTCCCTCCCTCCCTCTCTCCCACCCTCCCTCTCCCTCTTCTTTCCTCCCTCCCTCAATCCCACTAAGTCTCTCCCTCCCTCTCTTTCTCTCTTCCTTCCCCTCTCACTTCCTCCTTCCCTCCTTTCTCTCTCCCTCCCTTCCCCCTTCTCTCTCACTCAATCCCTCAATCCATCCTCCCCCCTCCCTCTCTGTCCCTCGGTCCATTCCTATATCTCTCTCTTCCTCCCCATTTATCTCTCCCTCCATAGCTCCCCCCCCCTCCCTCTCACCTTCCCTCTCTTTCTCCCTCTCTCCACCCCTCTTTCCGTCTCTCTATCTCCCTCACAATGATTTTCCAAAAGAATTTAAAAAAGCGAAAGTCATACCTTTGCCAAAGAAAAAAGGTTCTCAAGATTTAAATGATTTTAGACCTATATCTTTGTTATCTGTATTATCTAAGCCTCTTGAAAGGCATGTTCAAAAACATCTGGTTACTTATTTGGAGGACCACAATCTCTTGCATCAACTTCAGTCTGGTTTTCGCTCTCAACATTCATGTAACACTGCCCTTGCCAGATTAACTGATTCATGGTACTCATCCATCAATAGGTTAGACATTTCTGGTGATGTTTTCTTGGACCTAAAAAAAGCTTTTGACCTCGTGGATCACGAGATCCTTCTACAGAAATTAAAGTGTTATTTGAAAAGTTCTAGCACTGTCGCTTTTTTTTACTCTTATCTTAAAGAGAGGGTTCAATCTGTATACGTACACGATACGTACTCTTCTCAGGGCACTGTGAAATGTGGAGTGCCACAGGGGTCTGTTTTAGGACCTGTATTATTTTGCATGTATATAAATGATTTGCCCTTGTACCTACAGTCCGAATCTGTTGAGTGTCATATGTTAGCAGATGATACTACCTTACATGCAACAGGGAAAAGCCCTGCACAAATTCAAGACAAATTACAACAGAGCCTAAACGATGTTTCTGAGTGGTGTTCTGCAAATCGTATGCTTATTAATCCAGTTAAAACAAAGTCTATGATAATCAGCACTCGCCAAAAACATCAACTTTCAGAAATGACTCTGAGTCTGTCCCTAAATGAGCACTCCATTGAGCAAGTAGCTGAGCACCGTTTACTGGGACTTACTGTTGATAATAATCTCAAATGGCAGACTCACATCAATGGAATCTGCAAAAAAATTGCTAAAAACCTGTTTCTTTTGTCAAAGTTACAAAGCATTATTAATCTAGACACAAGGAAACTATTTTACAATGCCCACATAAAACCCCATATTGATTATGCTTCCATAGTATGGGACGGGTGTAGTGAAGTTCACTTGAAGAAGCTGAACTCGCTCCAGCGTAGAGCTGCTAAACTAGTTCTGCCCAGTCCATCTCTTTCTACAAAGGAAAAGATGAAAAGTATTGGGATGTTAAGCTTAAAAAAGCAGCTTTTGTATAATAAATGTTCATTTATGTATAAAGTCGTCTATAAGGACGCCCCAACATATCTTATACAACTCTTCAAATCATCTCCGTCATATTATTCAAACACTCGAAATAACCTTGCCTTGTCAAGGCCCCGCATCGATTTGTTTAAAACTAGTTTTTCTTATTCTGGTGCGTTCCTTTGGAATTCACTACCTGTAAATATCAAGTCATGTCTGTCATTATCTTCTTTTAAAAGACAGCTCCGAAAGCACCTCTCTAACGACTAAGTCGGTGTACAATTTGTGCGAGTGTGTGTGAAAGAGAAAGTGTATAGTATGCTTCCATTAACAAGCACACTTTTGAATTTTTTATTTTTATTTTGTTATACTTTTCCCCACATAATTTTGTTTTATTTGATTTTTTGTTTAAATGTTTTCATTCTTTATATTTGTTCTTTGTTTCATGTGTGTATTATAGTAGGGACTAGCTGTAAGAAAGGACCATATGGACCTAATGCTATCATCCCTCGGTAATAAAGTTTTCGAGTTCGAGTTCGAGTTCGAGTTCTTTATTTCTCTCTCTTCCTCCATCCCTCCCTCCCGCTCCCCCCCCTGCTTTCTTTCCTCTCTCTCACGCTCTCCTCTCTCTCACTCTCTCTTACTCCCTGTCTAGTCTCCCCCCCCTATCTCTCTCTCTCTCTCTCTCTCTCTCTCTCTTTTTCTCTCTCTCTCTCTCTCTCTCTTTTTCTCTCTCTCTCTCTCTCTTTCCATCTTGTGCAAATTCGTAGTGTTATTTTCACTGTTTTGTCATTTCTCTTGACAACACTTCTTTTTCCAAATATTCTAGTAAAACCAAGTAAGTCCGCTTGCTTAGATCTGCCCATGTTTTGTTAGATCTGATATTGGGGGAAAAAAGTGGTAAACCCAAGTAAGTCCACAAAATGCCCAACAAAACCAAAACCCTCCATCAGATTATTATGACAATCGAGTTTTAAACGTAAATTAATGCAGGACCAGAATTAAAATATGTCCACAAGAACTTGATAACTTAAGATAAGGAATATTTAGTAGCCAGAGCAGACGGTGATTTTTTGACTATACAAGAGCCGTGAGTCGTTACACTTAAACTAGATATCGTGCGCCTATGTGGTCACGGACCGTTTGTATTTCTTTACCTGATTGAAGAGTAAAGAGTTTTGGTAGCGCAATTGTACGAGATTGTCATCTCTGGGTATTTTATTGCTACAAAACTGTGAGTACCGGATTTTTGAGTATATAACCTTTATGTTCATGATTGTGTGTATTTGTGTGTATGCTGTCATAACTGATTAATACAGTGGAGGGAACTTACATTTGGAGTTGTGTTTGTTTTCGTATGACAGCGTACTAGCGCATTTGCATTCATTCACAGTCACGCCTTCATTGTTAAAGCAAATTGATTGACATTTTGGTCAAGTTATCTTCGACAAAGGCTGGACTTTGGTATTGCATTTGGGCTTGGAGGCTTACGAATTAATTAATGAGTGTGGTCATTAAATATCTGAAAATTTTAATTGAAATTATTGTTTTATAAAACGATCCAAATAATTATACTTTCATCTTATTTTGCATCATTTGCTGATTCCAAAAACATATACATATGTTATATTCGAATTAAAAACAAGCTCAACAAATACAAAATGTGACCCTCCACCACGAAATGAGTCGCATGTCACCGCGCACGGTTCTGCGCTATGCTTAATATAAGTCCGGGGAGTGTCTGGTAACAGTGTGAGGGTCACCTTAGTCACAGGCTTATAACTCATACAGTTTTCGCTCTTTTCTAAAACGGTTTTCACCACTGGATAGAGCATAAAAAACTCTTTAGGAAAATGTAAAAATATGAAAATCATGCAAAGGTGACATGCGACTCATTTCGTGGTGGAGGGTCACAAATATGAAAATTATGATTACAATTAAATTTCCGACATCGATTTAAAAAATATTTTCTTCTTATTCCTTGTCGGTTCCTGATTCTAAAAAAACATACATATATGTTATGTTTAGATTAAAAACAAGCTCAGAAAGTTAAAAAGAATAGAGGTACAGAAAAGCGTGCTATCCCGCTCAGCGCAAACACTACCGCGCTATACTGCCTTGTGAATTTTACTGCCTTTTCCACGAGTGAGGGACTGACAATGCTATACGGTCTTGGTGAAAAGAAATACAGTGCGTTCCCAGTCAGCACGGAGTATTGAGGCAATGTTGTCTCAACATTGGTTTATTGTTGGATATCAAGCTCACTCTCACAAAGGGTGTTTCTTCCATCGCCACACCGCGATCGGCAATCTCTTGCTGCGCCGCGGGCGCAGCTGTCACCGAGTGTTGCTCGATCGAGACAGTAAACGTTGGCTCACAGCGAATTGCGGGCTCGCGCAAGATTGTGATGTCAGACGACTTTCGACGCATGCGCCAATCAAGGAAATCGCCAATCTCTCGTGCAGTCGGTCCCTTCTGCGGGATGGGTTACACCTTGGAGTAGCGTGTTCGGCGGATGGGTCGGGCTGCACGTGAGAGGGGTCCTGTATCGTGTGGCAGTTGTGTGTGTAGGGCCTATTGAGTAAAATATTCCTACGCCTAGATATGTGATTGTTAGCTTTTGCATTCAGTGTAGTCAGTCATCTTTTGTACACCGGCGCAGCAGCAGCAAAGTTTGTTTGCCAGCAAAGCTGACTTGGACATTTTTACTCAGTTCTTTTTACTTCAAAAATGTTGTACGCAGCAGTGCAAAATGACTGACAGAGACAGTTCCAAATTCAAGTTTGACAAGTGGGTAAAACAGCTCCCTTCTACGGTGGCAGAAATTTTGGTGGAGGCCGGTTTTGACACGCACATCGCACTGGTAAATGCCACGAGGGCCAGTGTGACCGAACTCAAACTAAAGCCGGGCCACCATGTTGCTACTTTGGCTCTGATACGTGAACTTCAGGGCGACGATGGGCCACTGTCAAGAGAGCAGGCAGCGGCGACATCACCGGCGACGACAGCGGCTACGGCAACGTCCCTCGACGAGTTATTGCAGAGGTCAACGACCGGCACGGGCGCCGCGACGCCGCTGGACGGAGGCCGTGTAGACCTGGATCCTACAGTTTTTCTGAACACACAGTGTGTGTGTGATGGGGTCGGGGGTGTCTGTAGCTTTCCCATTCCTGAATTAAATTGAACCTTGAAAATCGACTCTTTCTACATACACGAAATTATATAAATTTAAGAAGGTTATTAAAATTATACTGCTCATTGATCTGAATACGGTTCTTAAAAATTGAGTGAGACTTGCGTGTGTGCTTGATAGTATATTTGAAGGTGTGTTTTCTGCAATATTGTGTGTGTATTTGAAATGTTACATGCTTGTGGTTATATGCGTGCATGTGTGAGGCCTCGTGAGTATGTACGGGTTTGTGTGTTGGTGTGTGTGTGTGTGAACGTCGCTAAAGTACTGACGCCTTCCCTGTCAATTATTTTTCACCACGTGTTGTCCATAGTATGAATGAATTCTTGACACACACATTCAACTTTTCAAATGCCGGATGCAAATGCAACACATTTGAAATAGTTTTAATCTTAAAGAGTATGTGAATAGGTTTTAAAAGTTATATAAAATGCTAGGGGCAATATTGGTGCAATGTTGTGATAGTGTTGATAGTATTTGTTTTCATTGACATGCTCACAATTAATCCTGTGAAAAAAGTTCATTTTTGAAAGAACAAAATAGAATGAACTTTTTTCACAGGCTTAATTGTGAGCATGTCAATGAAAACAAATACTGTCAACGCTATCACCATATTGCCCCAACATTGTCTCAACATTGAAATCCAACATTGTTCCATCATTGAAATCCAACATTGTTCCAACATTGAAATCCAACATTGTTCCAACATTGAAATCCAACATTGATCCATCATTGAAATCCAACATTGATCCATCATTGAAATCCAACATTGTTCCAACATTGAAATCCAACATTGTTCCAACATTGAAATCCAACATTGATCCAACATTGAAATCCAACATTGATCCAACATTGAAATCCAACATTGCCTCAATATTGCAAAAATTTGCACTTCCAATGTTGATCCAATATTGACTTTCAATATTGAGCCACTGTGACCGGCAATGTTGCCTCAATATTGGGGCAATGTTGATGTGCTGACTGGGTTCAGTTTCATTCTGTGAGTTCGACAGCTTGACTAAATGTTGTAATTTCGCCTTACGCGACTTGTTTTCATGTGTTCTAGGGTGTGAAAATGTGTCCATTTGGAGAGTTTTCTGGCTAATTGGACATTAACACGTTCAAGGGACATTCGCTGTACTGTAATTTAGTAACACCTGCAATGATTTTCTCAAAAGTGCTCCGAAACTTTGCCGAATAGTTAAATGAAGTTTAATCAGCGAGCGGTTTGCATCGCCCAGCTCTCCTGTCAGGAGGACCGGACTGACGGTCGTCATCATTATTTATTTAGTTTTTATCTTTACCCATTCGTCAAAGCCGATCAAGACCAGCTAACGCATGCACAATCCGTGCCATACAGGGCTAGAACGCTTCGAATAACAGACACAACAACATGTACGTTGAAGAATAGTACGATCTGCTATGTAGTGGGGCTCCTATGTTGCAGAATCACTCAACAATTAATCACATCTTGTGACAAACATCATACTTCGTGATATTGTTCCTTATGATGTTTTAAATGATTTCAGATACAGAGCCACTTCAGAAATTGATTTTTGTGTTTATAATAATGAATAAAAGGCTGCACCTACAGCAGACGATTTTCATACCAAAAGCCATCAGCAGTAAATATTTCCAACTCAGCAAATGTAAACTTCAATTATTAACAATGCACCAGAAGTTGTCTGGTGAGAATATATACATGAAATAAATATTTTCATGGGTACTTTTGTGTTCTGTCATTTAGTTTTATATTTTTTTTAGAAAAGTATATATCCGCAGCTAGAAAATTCAAGATGGCGGCCTCCGTACCAATGCGTGTTTTGATTGAGCGAAAACAACGTTTGTGAGGGTAAGTTTTTAAGATTACCCTTTCATTCACCAATTTCACGTCATTATAATCTTTATTTGTCCCCTCGGGTCTGTTTTTGATCGGCTGAAGCGCTGAAATGCTGCACACTTTCAAATCTTGCTGAAACTGGATTGTGATAGATCTAGATCTATCTGTTGATTGAATGAAAGAAAACCATGCTCGCCACCCACATGATTTTGGACAAGTTAAAAGAACTTTGAATAAAAGGCAAGGAGACAGAGATTGTTCAAGGCATGATAATTAGTCCTGCCTATTATAAAGGAATTGACTTCCATAAGTTTCTAAAAAACCTGAGGGGGGAGGGGGAGTGACTTAGAGTGAGTAGGCCACAGTGACAATGACATGTACTAACTAGTAGGAGGGCCAGCTTGGGGGGGAGGGGGGAGGACCATTCCCCATGTCTCTACGGTCTTGTGATCAAACTTTCAAAGATGATAGCTAAAAGACAAAAGTATGCAATAAGCTTATGTGCTAATGAAATGAGAAATGAGTGGTTTTGAAAAAAGTGGTACCTCTCTCTGAGTCTGAGTCTCAACACTGTTACGATTTTGGTGTGTTACTTTTTTCTCAACCTTTTACTTAATTTAGGTTGACCGTGCATTGATGTGCATTTTATTTTAACAGAATATACAACTGAGGGTTACACCACATGCGGGTTCCTGAGAACAAGAGTGCTGCGTGAATACATTATGAGCAATTCTGCCGGTGCCACACAAACGAGCTGATTTCACCATTACTATCAAGGTTGGTACCTAATACCTCCAGAGTAGCTGAACAGTTTGCATCTTTTTTTTGATAATTAACAAGTATGCACACATATGCGTAAGCTACCTCTGTGAATTTGGTGGGTTTACCATACCCTCACAAGGGTCAACATTCTGTAAGCGACTGTTAGAATTCTAATGAATGTAGCGGCCAGCAAGATTTAAGAATCAGTTGGGTAACTGGAAACAGTTTTTTTGTATTGACCTTAAATAGTAAGAATTATACAAATAGTTAAAATACAATTTTTGCATTTTATCTTTTGTGTGAAGACTTTGGCTAACTCTCTGAGATAGTAAACATTATTCAAATAAAATTGTCACTTTTCAGCTTTTGTATGAAGGGTACCCCAGGTGGATTTCCTACACCATGGATTTAGAGGAGGCCAGACATCTAAGACGGTCTGCTTCTCATCCCAGCTGATTTCAGTTTTCTGCTTATGAAGTGTGCATCGCTATGGAAAAGGATTCAGCCATTTTTTGCTCACCACATTGCCAAAGCCATTGGCCCCGAGAAGTCACCCTTGTTTGTTTGTTTGTTTGTTTATTTGTTGCTTAACGTCCAGCCGACTACGCAGAGCCATATCAGGACGAGGAAGGGGGGGATGAAGGGGGCCACTTGTCAAGCGATTCCTGTTTACAAATGCACTAACCCATTACTTGTGTCCCAGCAGGCTTTAGTAAAACTAAATTAATACCTACTGGAAGATTACCAGTTTCCAGTGTGTTAAAATAGGCTTAACCTATCTACTGCTGGACTTACATCAGAACACTAACAGATTAAACTATACATGAATCGCGAGACAAGCGGCAAGAGAAGAGATTTTTGGAAAAAATACAGGTGAATGAGCAAGAAGGCAGAAAAAGAATTCATGAAGAAAAAGAGAGCATGACAGGAAAGAGGAACCAAAAATCTACCTAACATCAAACTAGAAAGCTCCTGCGGTTCCAAAAACAGGAGGGGCCTTTAATTTCATAACCGCAGTGCCCCACTGCGGGAAGAAGTCACCCTGCCTGCCCATGTTTCACAGTTTTACAGACTGTGATACTGTGTTGTTCTTCGGTGGTATTGGGGGCTTGACAAGTATGGCATGCATTAGTAGACATCACACAATCTTTCCTCAGGTTGTCTGCTCTTCTTTGAGAGCTAAGTACTACTGACAGGTCAGTTCAAGAGCATTTTGTGGTACTTCTGCAGGACAAAACCAAACTTCCTGGGTGTGAACAGTGCTAGAAGGTACCTCTTCAGTCAAAAGCGCTGCCAAATTCCCCCAAACACCCTTACAAGTAACGTGCTGTTGCAGGACATGAGTTTGAGAAGAGCAATCTACCAATTAGACTACGTCAGTAAATATACAATCAGGCAAACAACCCAACACCAATAATTGTGGGGCTGGCAGTCCAAGGCTGGAAAGTGGGAGTTATTTTGGACGAGCCTTCAAGAGGTATCCAGCATGTGCCGAGAACGCATGAAGTGTGGAAGTGCTGTACAACAAAACGCTGCAAATGCTGCAAAGAAGGACTGAAGAGCTCTGCTCTCTGCAGCTGTGCTTGCATGCCTGTGAAAATCAGCAAATTAAACTGTGTAAAAATATTATTGCACCCATTTTCGTACCCCAACTCAAACATTCATTCCCGTATCATTTTATTCAAACTTTTTATGCCAGTAAAGGCTCTCACAAATGGCACATCTTTCAGATAAAAGAAGATTTAGTTACAGGGGTCACATGACCGCCGCCAAATAAGGGTACCCTTAACGTGGCAAAGGGGATGTGATCACAACTTTAGGTACCCATTAAAAAGTCCAAAAAAATTCATGAGGCACAACATCTATCCAGAACAGGATGAATACTTTTTAGTGTTATGTCATTATTAAACCTTTCATTTTTATCAATTTGATTTTTGGGGTACCCTTATTTAGGCGGCGGTCACATAACCCATGTAAATTCAATCTTTTATATTAAAAGAGTTCCAGATAGCCACGTTGTGTGCCCTTAATAGCATAGACAAATGGAATAAAATGGCACAGGAATAAATGTTTTCGTTTTGGTACGAACATTTGTGCGATAGTTTTTTGTTGGCACAGGTTAGGTAAGCCAACGATTCTTCAACCCTGCCACCCACGCCGTCCAACCAATCGCTGCACCATTGATCATGTATACATGTATTGTTATGTTTCTGTTAGTTTCTATTGCAAGAGAATGACTTGTAGCATCAAATACGCCTGAATACCTTTTTCACAGGCGGCCATTTTGATTTTTTTTTAAACTACTGATTTTAAATTTTTTCTCGGTTCCTCTGTGTCAGGTTTTGTTAAGCACATAAAACCATACATTTATACCAAATTTGGTGTTTGTCACATGAAATGAAATATGCCTAACATACCCAACCGTTTTTACTGGCGGCCATTTTGAATTTTGTTATAAAAACTACCGATTTTTTAATTTTTCGCGGTGGCTCTGTATCAGGTTTTGTTAAGCACATAAAACTGTACATGTATGCCAAATTTGGTGTTTGTCACAAGAAATGATTGATTTTGCAACATAGGAGCCCCACTAATGAGTACCAAATACAGCATTCAGATTTGAAAAATAGAACGCTCACACACCAATTCTAAGACCTTCTCCGTGTGTGTTGTCATCTATTCAACCCCGAAAACGAAAGCTGTAGCTCTCCGTTCAATTTCAAATCTGTATCTCCATGAATAGTGCGTGGAATGCTCAAGGTCAAAAAGTAGGACGAAAACTAGGAGTCGCGCTAACATGAGAATTACAGTCGGGGATTTCAATTCAAAATACAGCCGTTTTCAATTTGAGTTACTCAGCGCCCAAACGTTTATTTTAAGGTATACCTGGTGTTTGGTCACAAAATAACTACTCCTAAGCTTAACGGTACAGCTCTTGGTATGACGGCTTACTAGCGCCAAAACTAAAAATTAGTAATTAACCCGGGAAAGTTACTAATTTTCATGAGAAAAGTACAATTATGACGTGAAATAGTATTTTCACGTGTTAGTTACTAATGTTCACGTGTTAATAACTAATTTTCAAGTGTTAATGTCTAATTTTCAGTTTTGGCTCGCTTCCTGATGGCTTACTAGCACCAAAACTAACAAGTCGCGTAAGGCGAAAATACAATATTTAGTCAAGTAGCTGTCGAACTCACAGAATGAAACTGAACGCAACGCAACGCAGCAAGACCGTATACTCGTAGCATCGTCACTCCACCGCCCGTGGCAAAGGCAGTGCCAGTGGAATTGACAAGAAGAGCGGGGTAGTAGTTGCGCTAAGAAGGATAGCACGCTTTTCTGTACCTCTCTTCGTATTAACTTTCTGAGCGTGTTTTCAATCCAAACATATCATATCTATATGTTTTTGGAATCAGGAACCGACAAGGAATAAGATGAAAGTGTTTTTAAATTGATTTGGACAATTTAATTTTGATAATAATTTTTATATATTTAATTTTCAGAGCTTCTTTTTAATATGAATATAACATATGTATATGTTTTTGGAATCAGCAAATGATGGAGAATAAAATAAACGTAAATTTGGATCGTTTTATAAATTTTTATTTTTTTTTACAATTTTCAGATATTTAATGACCAAAGTCATTAATTCATTTTTAAGCCACCAAGCTGAGATGCAATACCGAAGTCCGGGCTTCGTCGAAGATTACTTGACCAAAATTTCAACCAATTTGGTTGAAAAATGAGGGCGTGACAGTGCCGCCTCAACTTTCACGAAAAGCCGGATATGACGTCATCAAAGACATTTATCAAAAAATGAAAAAAACGTTCGGGGATTTCATACGTAGGAACTCTCATGTCAAATTTCATAAAGATCGGTTAAGTAGTTTAGTCTGAATCGCTCTACACACACACACACACGCACACACAGACACACAGACACACAGACACACGCACATACACCACGACCCTCGTTTCGATTCCCCCTCGATGTTAAAATATTTAGTCAAAACTTGACTAAATATAAAAATTAGTAATTTTCACGCGTTAATTACTAATGTTCATGTGCCTCGTGACTGTGGGGGCTCAATGCGCATGCGCGACTGTTACACTGGCCAGAGCGAAACATCCTTCGATTCGAAACTTTTCTGGTCTATAGTTCTTTAATCCGATGCAAATTAGCAATAAGAGCTGAGCGCATGTGTAGATAAGCGTGACATACAACTGTCTGTCCGACAACTTGTTGAATAACGAATTCTATCGAAAGATATTTGTGAAAGTGTGTGAGTCTCGACCGAAGAGACCGCGTCTGCTAGTGGTCGGACCTTTAGCACATGTCCGGCAGGCCACCATTTTTCCTCTCTCGGTTCGAACATTTTCGGATCGATTGTCCTTCACTAATACACTACAAAGCAAATGTATGAGTGTGGTAGTGGACACAAATATGGGGTACGGCTGTCTGCCCGACAACTTGTCGAATAAGGAGTTATATTGAAAGATATCTGTGAAAGTGTTTGACCACAGCCGATCAAAAGTCCGTCTGCTGCGAACAGCTTCGATTCGAAAGTTTTTGGAGTCGATTATTCTTTTCTAAGATACCCAAAACAACGTTTAAGGAAAGCGCTATTGCAGAAAACTGTGAAATGCATTTTCCCGTCGGATAACTTGCTCGATAAGGCCTTCTATTAACATATATTTCAGAAATAGTGTGAGAGTGATGTTTGCTGGACGTCAAAACCTCTCAGTGCAGACTCTTAAAGTCCGACTCCTGTGACCGAAAACGAGGCAAAAATAAAAATTAGTAATTAACACTGGTAATTACTAATTTTCACGTGAAAATGGTAACCCAATGTTTTGGCACTAGTAAGCCGTCATATCTTGGGCGATTTGAAACATTTTCTTCGTTAGATATATTCCATTTAATCCACAAAGTCGTACGTCCTTAAAAATGTGGGTATTTGTTTACCCACAAAGAGATTGTATTCCACATATCCATGTTTGTTCAGTTTACTGTGTGATTTAGTGTTCTGTAGTTGGTTTATGTGTTTTTGGATGTAAAAATGTGTCATGTAGAAAGTTTACTGACTTGACATCTTCGATCATTAAACACACATTTCGCATTACCTGCTAGTCAGATTTTGGTCGTGTGACAGACGTGTTCTTGCACAGGAGATTACATTGATGTCTAACGAAGTTGTCAGGCTGAGTTAGCCATCAACTAGTCGAGTGTGGAAGAAACTCTGTCACACGGCCAAGTCTAAATAGCATTTATGTCTCACAGCTTCAACAGAGGAGAGAACAAACACGTTTTACGTAATCACGCTTTGACAACGCTATATCCACTTCAGCCATTAGTGTGGAGAGATCTACTTATTTCACGGAAGTGACCGAACAACTATAAATTACGTATCGGTATGGGCGAATGACGTCGATCACAGTCTGTATCTTTTGATGACGTCTTTCTGTGTCTGAATGCGCGAATAGTTTGTTCTTTACGCTCCATTTGTCTTCTCTGTACACAACTTTATCCTTTATAATTCAGACTGACAGGCGAGCCACTTTCAAATGGCAGCTAAACTCGCGTATGAAAACAGTACTGTCATCTGGGATGCCGTTTGCAGTATTCTCAGTGTTGAAGAATTTGTAAAGAGGAGAAATGAGTTAAAGCGAGAGATATGAAAGCCATGTGTGCATTTTTGGCCTTTTGGAGGGACGATTGCAAGTTTGACTCCGTTCTTGCCATGCTCCAAAGCGTGTAACATACAATCTTGCACACGTTTGCTTTAGTAGTGGCAAAGAAGGAAACCGTGAGACATACACACACAATATGAGTTATGCTGACTGTTAGCAAATGATAACGCAGTTGCTTCGATATTTCTTGTTCAACTGAGAGCGACAGATTTCGAAACGACGCCAGAGAGAAACGAAATGACGTAACGATATATTTGACATAAATTAAATAACGCAATTTCACTTGAATCTTAAAAACTTTGACAATGACATTTTGAAGTGAGTGGGTCGGCTTTGCAATCGCAGAGGGTGGGTGGTGCCTTGCCGTTCTGCAAAGCGCCCACCGACAAAGCTGGCTTTTCGGTATTTTTTGGAGAAAGAGTGAAGTATTTGACAGCATTTGAAGTGTCATTCTTTAGAATAAGTCACGCTGATTTTGTTAATTCCAATGTTTACTTTGTATTGTTAGTTTTTAGCATGATAAACAAAAAGGGTCACTGTCTGAACGTTCTAACATTTAGACTATCACCTACAATCAGTCGTGATTGGTCAAAAATCCATATGGGCCCATATTCAAGAAGAATCCGACAGTGGTTTTGTCGGTACGAGAAACAGAAAACTTCCGATAACCCCCTGTCGTGGAATTCACGAAGAACCGATAGCGCCTATCGTAGGCACTGTCCTACGATAAAGTTAGAGGTGCCTATCCCTACCGATAAGCACTGTTGTCGTTACGATAACTTTGATTTCAAGATTGCGGCCATCAGTTTGCAGCGTTACCGGGAAAGAAGAAATATTCTAAGACATACGATTTTGGGGGACGGGATACATGCACAAATTCATATTCCGCATGCACGATATTTTGCAGTTGACTGTTGACGGATGTGATAACTGACAACATTCAGAATGGGTGCCTAGCCTCTTGTCTCGCAAGTGATACTCGTCTTGCGGTTTCACGCGTCTGGTGCATAATTATCAAGATGTTTGCGTGGCGCCGATTTGGGGTGAGCCAGCCACGGTCAGCCAGCCACAGCAAGCGGGGCCTTGACAGGGCTCAGCTGCTGCGTCAGGCGCACGCGCAGAGCGACCGTAAACAAGGGAATTGCCCCGCTAGCTATCGGGGAGGCTGTCCGATGCCTGTGAATTCGGCAGCACGACAAAAGTTGTCGAACAGAGAGCTATTAAACTTCGGGGCGCTTGTCGTACGACATGCAATCGTATCGTCTTGCATACGCGCCATGGTGTACCGAAATGGTAAAATACACTCATAATACACACACACGCACGGTCATAACACACACACACACACACACACACACACACACGCACGCACGCATGTACATACTACGTACACACACTCGAGCACAAACACACACACACACACACACACACACACACACACACACACACACACACATACGTACGCACACACACACACACACACACACAGAGGCACACACACACGCACGCACGCACGCACGCACGCACGCACACACACAAACACACACACATACACACACACACACACACACACACACACACCTCCCAAGGTAAGAAAACAAGCCAACTTTAACAAAAAGCAGCTTTATTCCAGTGAGCGTCCCTGATATCACCACAATGTTAGACTGTCAGTGGAAGATGCTGCCACTTAACCCAAGACCAGAAGAAAAATACCCAATAAGCAATAAGTCTCAAACTCTAATAATCAATTCAACCGGAACCTGTTCTGTTTACGGTGGTTCTGTGTTGCTATCATCAGCAAGAATCACAGTTTTGATTACATGTGTCATTCAGGCGTTTGCTTTGAATTTCACGATCTAAAAACAAGACACTGGACATATCATTTCATTCGCCTGAAGCCCAACGTTAATTAATACAACATGAACGAACTTTCAGAGAAGCTATATACATAGGGGCGGGGATATAGCTCAGTTGGTAGCGCGCTGGATTTGTATTCAGTTGGCCGCTGTCAGCGCGAGTTCGATCCCAGGTTCGGCGGAAATTTATTTCACAGAGTCAACTTTGTGTGCAGACTCTCTTCGGTGTCCGAACCACCCCCCGTGTATACTACATTGGGTGTGCACGTTAAAGATCCCACGATTGACTAAAGGGTCTTTCCTGGCAAAATTGCTTAGGCACAGTTAATAATTTTCTACCATACCCGTGTGACTTGGAATAAGGCCGTGAAAGGTAAATATGCGCCGACATGGCTGCAATCCACTGGCCGTATAAAATTTCATCTCACACGGCATCACTGCAGAGCGCCTAGAACTGTACCCACGGAATATGCGCGATATAAGCTTCATTGATTGATTGATTGATATACACTATATACAATATAATTAAAACAGCAAAAACAACTAATTTCACATAACCGTGCATTTTGACAAATATATTATACTGAGCTACATTATGAATACATTAACTGAATAAATAGGAGCGAATTTGGTATGCTTACATCAAAAGTGCCATGCATAAAGACAAAAGGCAATACGATTGAACATATAAAAAAATATAAATAAAATAACAATGACGCAGGAAAGATTGTGTGCACAAGTATTAAATAACAAGACAAGCAAGTGTTTTATACAACACCTCTCCCATTACAGTGAAACCCTTATTAAAAGACCCCCCCCCCCCACCCCAAATAGCAGACTCTATCCGTACCTCTTAAGACCCCCCGCCCGATAGAAGACACCCTCGACAACTCGACTACCCCCACCCCACCCAGATGGAAGAATTCATTCCTTTAAAAGTCCACTTTTCTCAGATTTGTTTTTACAAAGCATCTGTTAATGTACCCCCATCTTAAGACTCTCTCCCTTTTAATGCCCCACTCCGCCTCATGAGGTTTACAGAACGATGACATCTTTCAATAAAACAGCATAATATAACTAACCTTATGGGACACACTCACAATAGCATTCAACAACATTAAATGACACTTACAGATCACTTGATTTGCTATTTAGCACGCGTACACCTCACACCGATTCTCGTGGTTGATTCAACCCCCGACCCATCGGGGCCCCGTGTGACCCACTTTTTCATACATGATCAATTTAGTCGTTTGCGCTTTCAATCCTACTCTATATCTGCAAAAGCATGTTGTTTTGCACCTCTGAATCTAAAATACAATTCCAGTACAACGTTATAACAAATGACTGATAGTGACACAAAACAGAGTGGCGGCATCTTCAAAGAAACTAGCTGTTTGCGGGAAATTCGTCTGCTTTGGCATGGTAAGATGCAACTCATTTGATGTGATAGTCGCCCTGTTGCGGAAGTACGTTTTTATGTGCACAATTCCAAATCTTCACAGGCACAGCAACTCACAGTATCAAATGGTTGAAATCTAAGTCCACCAGCATTTCAAAAAAGCCGAAGTTGTATCGTTTTTGGTAGCCCACATCCCCGTCATCAATTCAAAAGAGCTGCGAGTTGCACACACCATTTGACCCTATCGCCGGTTTGCTTGGCATACGGGAGATGGAGGATGGCTTTAAGACCAGATCTTCTTAGATTAGTTCAGGTCTTCAAAGGAGGGTTCTACTGAATATGAAAACCATGGGGACGTCGATTTCCTTCTAATTGATGATTTTCAGAAATAATTCTGTCAAGATTTGCAAGCGGAAGGAAGTTGCGCACCACTAACAAAACCTCGCACAAACAACCTTAACACGAAACACATGGTCTAACGGGAAACACATGGTCGACCAGTTTAAGCCACAAGCGCAGCGAATAACTGACTTCGATTTATATGCTTTACAGTGTCAAATCGATATGATGCATTTCTATTTCGAAAAGCTGTACATCGGAGCTACGATCGTTACAGCGATCGCTAAGCACGCGTGTAAAACAACGGTTGTCGGCTGAAACTCGGGGCAAGCGATCCGGCATTGGTATAACTTATCGTAAACTTCGATGTGTATATTTTCGAAAGAAATTGGGTCATATCGCGCGGACACTGCATAACATACTCGTACACATCGCAGTCAGTCATTTGCTGCGATCGTTGTTTTTTTTTCCGTTTGAAAATGTGTTTCCTGTTTAAGGTAGTTTGTACGAGGTTTTGAAATTTAATTATAATTCCCTCATCGACAACTATAGTTCGGTTTGGGCGTATCGTTTCCGAATAGGCATGTATTTCAATTTGGTTAAGAATGTTATGTCCTTCAAAGAGGTATTCAGAAGCCTTTTTGTAAGAAAATGAGTGGTGTAGCTACCAAGCATTAAAAAAGGCCAATGTCACTTAGTGAACAGTGGTAGTTAAAATAGTGTGTGCATGTGTGTGTGTGTGTGTGTGTGTATGTATGTATGTGTGTGTGTGTATATGTGTGTGTGTGTATATGTGTGTGTGTGTGTGTATGCGTCTGTGTGTATGCGTGTGTGTATGTGTGTGCGTGTGCGTGGGGGTGTGTGTGTGTGTGCGTGTGTGTGTGTGTTTAAACGAGAGAGAGAGAGAGAGAGAGAGAGAGAGAGAGAGAGAGAGAGAGAGAGAGAGAGAGAGAGAAAGAGAGAGAGAGAGAGAGAGAGAGAGAGAGAGAGAGAGAGAGAGAGAGAGAGAGAGAGAGAGAGAGAGAGAGAGAGTATACTTTATTACCAAAGGATAGAGGTTTTAGGCAAAGCCTAATATGACAACCTGTCCCTTATACAAATACTTAATACAGACGCACATACTCATAATTATAACAAGGAAAACAAATCATATTTCCTTATACACACTACAAAAGGGAAAAACAGTTATATCAAACAAAATATAGTGTGGAAATTGTAACACGGTTGCATATATTAAGATCCAAAACAACCGATGAGAAAAAAAAGCCTGCACTTGCATTATAATTCATATATCTTGTTGGGAGATATTGTTATGATCATCTGCATGTATAATATGATTATCAATATATATATACAAGAAGAAACAAGTCGCGGAAGGCGAAATTACTACATTTAGTCAAGCTGTGGAACTCACAGAATGAAACTGAACGAACTGCATTTGTTCACAATGACCTTAGTCCGCCGCTAGTACAAAAGGCGAGCCTGTTTAGCGCGGTAGTGGTTGCGCTGAGCAGGTTATCACGCTTTTCTGTATCTCTATTCTTTTTAACTTTCTGAGCTTGTTTTTAATCCAAACATATCATATCTATATCTTGTTGGAATGATAAACACACATGGAATAAGATGAACCTGTTTTTAAATCGATTTGGGAAATTTGATTTTAATCATAATTTATATTTTTTAGTTTTCAGAGCTTGTTTTTAATCCAAATATAACATATTTATATGTTTTTTTTTATATCAGAAAATGATGAAGAATAAGATGAACGTAAATTTGGATCGTTTTATAAAAACATAATTATAATTACAATTTTCGGATTTTTAATGACCAAAGTCATTAATTAATTTTTAAGCCTCCAAGCTGAAATGCAATACCAAAGTCCGGCCTTCGTCGAATATTACTTGGCCAAAATTTCAATCAATTGTATTGAAAAATGAGGGTGTGACAGTGCCGCCTCAACTTTTACAAAAAGCCGGATATGACGTCATCAAAAACGTTTATCCAAAAAATGAAAAACCTTTCTGGGGATATCATACCCAGGAACTCTCATGTAAAATTTCATAAAGATCGGTCCAGTAGTTTACTCTGAATCGCTCTACACACACACACACACAGACACACACAGACACACACAGACACACACACACACACTTACACACACACACACACACATACACCACGACCTTCGTCTCGATTTTCCCTCTATGTTAAAACATTTAGTCAAAACTTGACTAAATGTAAAAAAGGCAAACAACTATCAGACATGAAAAATATTCTATTTACTCATCAAGCGGGAATGGAACTGGAGGCTAAACGATTTCACAAATGTGGCATTTAGGATTTGTAGGGGTAGGGAATTCCAGAGAGACGCTCTTGAGAAGGCTACACTTGAATAATACAAGTCTAGACTAAGGACAGGGGGGTCAGATTTTGTGATCGTAGATATCTAGGAGCATCATTGCTTTATACATAAAAACCGCCTTGTTAAGCGTCAATTGAAATTAAGGAGCTTTAATATATCATCTGTTGTGTAATTCGGCTCGTGCAGAATTAGTTTTGACGCACGGCAATGAAGAGAATTGAGTCGTTTTAAATCAACATCAATACAGTTGTCCCTAAGTGTTGAAGCAAAGTTGACATGCTGCATTATGTGGGCGTAATAAAACAACTTGTGTGCTTCAAATGCCTTAATTAACGTTGACACTAAACACAAATTCTTAGATACAAATTTGCAATTGAGTTAAACCAGTTGACAGTTGTATCTGTAAGAGTTTTAATTGGTGCTTTTGTCTACTTGTCATCACTATACTTTTGGTTTTAATGGGGTGAACAATCATAGCATTAGCGGTGCACCATTATGTTATCTTATCTAGACTTGTTTGAAGAGATTGGTTAACAGATTCCAAAGACTTCTGACTTGTGTAAACAGATGAATCATCCGCAAATAACTCAAATCTTACTTTCTCATCTGACACATGTAAAGGTTTAATCATTTGTGTACATACAGAACAATATATGTCTTAATACAGAACCTTGAGGCACCCCACTTATGACAAAATCATTTGACGGAGTTTTACAGTTAATTGATACAAATATTATTGTGTCCGTTTTAAAAGATATTATTAAAAAAAAGGCAGAAACAGAGTCGCTTTTTAAATTTATGTGTAATTTCTTAATTTCTTTATTAATAAGGAGTGGTCTACAAGGTCAATAGCTTTCGTTAAGTCCAGGAATAATGCTCCAGTTGTGCTTAAATTACACGCCTAAATTTCAAACAAAAAAACACTGCTTAGTGCAGAAAAACGTTCACAACCATACCTGAACTAATCTGTTTTTAGTATGCTTCTGATTCTTTTCTGTAATAAAATTCTAGCCAGTATACCTTCACATCGCATTTGACTTCTGGGTACAAAATCGGGCGTAACAAGCGCCTGGGTACGTATATTGGGCGTTACGTGTCTCCACCGTGGAGCAGTGTGCCAGGAGTGCGTATAGCAACATCCAGACTGAAATGGGTGAAGCGATTTCATTTGATCCATATATTCCAGTAGGTGTTTTTGAATATACTTCTCCAATGGTTTAGAGAGAGAGAGAGAGAGAGAGAGAGAGAGAGAGAGAGAGAGAGAGAGAGAGAGAGAGTGAGAGAGAAAAAGAGAGAGAGAGAAAGAGAGAGAGAGAGAAAGAGAGAGGGAGAGAGAGAGAGAGAGAGAGAGAGAGAGAGAGAGAGAGAGAGAGAGAGAGAGAGAGAGAGAGAGAGAGAGAGAACTCAGAACTCAGAACTTTATTACATAAGGATAAAGGTTTTAGGCTTAGCCTAATCTTCCAACCTGTCCTTGGAACATATACAGAGAATAATTGTAAACAAAAGCAAAGACTGCGCACATACCTCATCAAAGTATTAAACTAATAAAACATCAAAATAATGGTCGAGTATAAACATAAAAAAATATTGGACTCACAAAGTCATATAGAACAAAACCAGACACAAACAAACGTAAATGTTTTTTGAGATTTCTTAAAAAAGTACAGCAATGTATTGCCGAACAGGGTCATATACAGGCAGCTAAAGTTTTAAGAAGAAGGGGGAGGGGGACGAGGGATTACACATTCAGATTAACTACATATACAATATTTTAAAAACAAACAACCACTTAAGAGCATTGCATACATTATCCGAGTACACAATGGAAACTAAACATCAGGGGCAGTTTATAGTGTGATCAAATGTGTGTGCAACTGCCTTTTAAAGGCCTTTAAGGATGCGGATCGTTTGATTTCTATTGGCAAAGAATTCCACAGAGATGATCCTGAAAAAGCTAAGCTGGATTTATAAAGATCTATACGAGGAATTGGAGGAAGTAAATTTTGAGACCCATACCTCTTCGTAACATGTGTAAAATAGGATTGCACATAACTGGGCACATCACCATGAACTAATGTATACATAAAGACAGCCTTATTGTATGCAAGGTGGGTTTTTAGGGGAAGGAAATTAAGGCTGTTTAACTTCATTTCTGTAGACATGTGCGATTCATACAGGATAAGTTTTGCAGCACGACGGTACAAAGAATTGAATTTTAATAAGTGAACATCACTGCAGCCATCCCACTATGTCGAAGCAAAATTATTATGAGGCATTATTAACAGCTATTGTGTTTTCAGCGTAGCAATAGGGCCCGATATTTAGACGAGACAAGTATAATGCCGACGAGTCGAAGACGAGTCGCATTATACTTGTTCGAGTCTAAATATCGGACCCTATTGCTACGCTGAAAATACAATAGCGATTATATAGCTGTTATGACCTTGATTTGTTGTTCCAAACTTACAAAATGACAGTTTTTGCGTCGATGCGTTGATCTCAGGTTTTGATAGCAGACAAACTTCTTACGTGCATCATGTTTGCGCAGACATGCACACCGCTACACGGCTGACTTTGGAAGAAAAACTGACTCCAAGTGCATTCGACTTCACAACACAGTTGTTGAAACAGCTTTTTAAGTTGTCAGTGTATGCTGTTGTCGATAGAAACATCGCCGTGGTACAGATGGGTAAACCGGAATCATGCGTCGGCCATTTTTCTCAATATGCTTTTGGATATTGAGTAAAATGGCCGACTTCCGTAGCATTATGCTTTGATGATCGGAAGAGACCATCCAATCACAGCCCCCGAATTCCCCCACGTGTCCATCAGAATAGCTATATATGAGCATGAACGAACATTGTTAATGTTTCAGACTTCGCATAATGTTTGTGTTTTGACAACAAATACAAATTCCTTGATAACACTTTGCAGAGGTTGCTTATGTGTGTTTGCCATTTCATTTCTTCATCGACAGTTACACCAAGTATGTGATGTTCTTTAAGAGAAAGAAAGATAGAGAGAGAGAGATAGAGAGAAAGATAGTGAGAGAGAGAGAGAGAGAGAGAGAGAGAGAGAGAGAGAGAGAGAGAGAGAGAGAGAGAGAGAGAGAGAGAGAGAGAGAGAGAGAGAGAGAGAGAGAGAGAGAGAGAGAGAGAGAGAGAGAGAGGGGGGGGGGGGGGCGGTCAGAATTTGACGAACTGCATTTTTAGGATGAAAATTATCTATCTCTTCGAACGCATGCGTAATCGTCGGATATGTTTTCCTTTTTAGCGTAATTTGATGGTTGTGCGTAGGCGGCGACTTGGAGGGTCGGATTCACTCTCAATCCATCAATGTCCTCATAATTGCTTCCTGGAACTTGGCCAACTGAAACAAATACATTGCATAAAGGTCAGAGTAAAAGAGCATCCGCGCTGCAGTCACACGAGTGTGTGTGTGTGTGTATGTGTGTATGTGTGTGTGTGTGTGTGTGTGTGTGTATGTGTGTAAAGTGTGTGTGTGTGTGTGTGTGTGTTTTTCAGAGAGAGAGAGAGAGAGAGAGAGAGAGAGAGAGAAACAGAGAGAGAGAAACAAAGAGAGAGAGAGATAGAGCGAGAGATAAAGATAGAGTGAGAGAGAGACAGAGTAAGAGAGACAGAGTGAGAGAGAGAGACAGAGAGTGAGAGAGAGACAGAGAGAGAGAGAGAGAGAGTGACAGAGAGAGAGAATGACAGAGAGAGTGGGTGACAGAAAGAGACAGTGAGAGAGAGACAATGAGAGAGAATGAATGAGAAAGAGAGAGAGTGAGACAGAGCGAGATAGGGAGAGAGAGTGAAAGAGAGAGTCAGAGAAAGAGAGAGTCAGAAAGAGACTATTGACACCACATTGCTTAAGGCTATACTTACTGGTTGGCCCGGAAGATACGTAGTCGGGGTTTATAATCTCGTTGTAGTAATCTGGAAAAACATAACAATTCCCCATGAAATGGTTGATCCTGTGATTTGAATTGTTGATTAATTAGGGAACAGAGTATTTCAACACTAGACATGTTGAGATGACTTCCGTATAATGCAGTCAGGGGTAGAGGATGGGGTCATATAACAAAGATGTTCTTTGAAAAGTACTGGGATGGAAAAAGGTAAAAACAAGAATGCTTGATAGCTATTATGCATTTCATTATTCAGTTAAGTAAATTAGGCAGAATGACAAACCCCTGCAATAATGCAACTAACGGTGCTTGAATATCTTTCTGTGTAAACGATTTTGTAAACATCAGAACTATCTAGATGTTTACATTATTACGCATCCTTCAATTTGAACACATGACAAAATGCCGCCGCCTTTGTTTGTGTGCGAGGAGTAGGAATTGTGTGATGAATGAATTTCGTGACTACAGACACAAGTGTCAAGTCGCAAATCAATTTAGTAAAAATATCAGTTTGCACAGAACACCATCATGCTATTGTTAGCCAGTATGTGTTCACGTGGACGTCACAGGCGAATCGTCTTATTCGGAGTAAAAGCCTGGACCGATTTGTAATGGTTAAAGCAAGTTGTCTGGTTACAAAGTCCCATGATCGTTTTGAGACCGTTTCTTTACGCTCTTGAAAAACACGAAAACAGAATAAAATTGTAAAAAAATAATAATTCGAAAACGCCTTTCAAAAAGCAATAACATTTGTTTGTTCGATTGATAGCCCTAAAATGTATTTTATGACATATTGTCATCATTTTCACGAGTTTTCATTCACAAGCAGCTGGGAAATAAATGTCATGTTCCCCATGCAATAAATCCCCGGTTACCATAGTTGCAGGAAGCAGGTTATTATGGGTTATTTCTTATACGCTGACTGTTAGCAAATGATAACAAGACATGGCGAGAAAAAAGATATCAAGCATGAGCCTTTTAGGCGAATGCTGATATCGTTTGTGAGACATGTCTGTTGTCATTTGCTAACGGTCAGCATATTAGAAATACCGGTTTTATTACCGTTTAATTCGACCAAAAGAAATTTCGAAGCGTCCCCACGAATTAGACAGAACAGCCGCAATGGGAACTTGACCTGATTATGCCTGTCAGTCAAAGAATTCTCGTGACCTGAGTCAGCCAATCAGAGTAACACACCTGACGTGATGAATATCCACAGGTCAAATGCGTTTGACACACAACTATCTCACAAGATAAACGATGTTGGACATGCGTTTCGGTTGCTTCGCTTTTCTTGTTGAACAGAGAGCGACAGATTTAGAACCGACTCCAGACGGATGGTAAATGACGTAAAGATACATTTGACGTAAAGCGAGTGACGCAATTTCACTTGATTTTTGCGAACTTTGATCATTTAAACTTCAAGTGAGCGGTCGGCATTGCACACTCCGACGATGGGCGGTGCCATGCTGTTTCGAAACGCACCCACCGACAAAACTCGCTTTACGGTATTTTTTTTTTAGATAAAGAGAGTATTATCTGACAGCATTTGAAGTGTCATTCATTAGAATAAATCACGCTGATATTGTTGAATTACATTTTTAATTTGTCGTATTAATTCTTAGCGTGATAAACAAAAAGGGTCCCTGCCTGAACGTTATAACATTTAGAGGGTCACCTAGAATCCGTCCTGATTGGTCAAAAAGCCATATGGGGCACTGAATTGGTAATAAACATGGATAATCAAAAGCAAACCCAATAGAAACGCTCGGGGATTCTTCGGCTCTTAGGCCAACAACAAAAATTGTCTGTTTCTGGTAACATGGCTAAAAAAAATAGGGTCGGTAGGTCGTGATTTTTTTAAATTTTTTTTTAAATTTTTTTTTTACCCCAAATGTAGACCAATAAAACTAACTTTAAAAATCGCGCAAAGAGACTGGATTCACTATACATAGAGACAAGACACTCAACACATTTACAAATCGTCAGCGGACTTTCGGTTTCACACGTTTTTGTTGTTTATTTTCTCACCCTGTCCTTTACCACCAAAAAGAGAAAAAAAAATTGAGTTTGGAAAAAAAAAGTTTAGGGTCGGCGCCAAAATTTAGGGTCGGTCGGGTGACCAGAAACAGACAATTTTTTGTTGTTGGCCTTATCATTGGCGTTTCCCCAGACCTAAACAGACAGCATTCCAAAGTTCCAAAAACGAACTGGCAAACTGGCAAAAGTTAACACAAAACAAAACTACTTCATGAAAGGTCATAAATGCATCACAAACAAATGAAACCTAGCGATATGTTTTGTCTTCTCACAAAGTCATGGAGTGCGTGCGTCTGTGTTTCGATAAACAGACGTTCGGAGAAACATACACGAACGTCAACTGAGTTCAAGTCAAACCAATTGACGCCTGACACACAAAATGTGACCCGTGCACAAGACGTTGTATCAATAAACGAAGCGCAAATAAGAAATGATAATAAAAGCAAAGAACAGAGCAACAATATATGCAAACATCTTACAAAGACGAGCAAGCAGACTGACAGGTCTAATGAAAAACAAAGAGGCAATGAGCTGGAAACAAGATCGCGATTCTTTCCTTCGCTGCACGACGCATATCTTCTGTGACCTTTGACCAAACGTAGCCTCCACATTTGATCACTAAGCTTAATATTTATGTTCTGCGCGAACTTAGAATCCGGTTTCATTCTAGAATGGACCGGGTCCAGGTTGGAATTCTAACCCTGCGCAAGTACAGGGGTGCCATTCTAGAATGAAACCCTTGTTGCTGGTCCATTCTAGAATCGTCCGTGCGCAAGGTTGGAATTTGGGTCCAAGTTGGAATAGTCATTTCAGTTAGACTATCACACAGCCAAAGCCACAAATGTGGATTTTCTGTTTGTTTTTGTTTTTTGTGTGTTTGGTTGGGTGTTTTTTTCGGGTTTTTTACACTTTACTCAAAGACATCGTGAATTGGGATTGTGATGTTCTGAAAGTGATTACGATTTTGAGAGACACTCAGCACTGATCGCTACGAACGGAAATTTCCGGACTGACAGTGTTTTGCCGATCTCGCTTGTAACTTTTAATCTTATTCATATACATGAAGTTGGTCTTCTGAATTGTGAAGATAAAGTCTTTAGCTTTGTATCGATATATAATGTGACTATATAGTTTGAGCAAGGGAAAGTTTTTTTTTTTTTTTTTTTAAACTAGCTTTAACGTTCTATCAGGCATGCGCCTCTCAAGAACGGTGCTGCTTTGACCACAAGACTCGCAGCCATAGCAAACCCCTCGTTATGAGCGCCGACCACAACGAAAGCAATTGGCTGCGGTGGGCCCCACGAAAATCGGCAAAGGCGAGGCTAGTTTCTGTAGAAAATCGTCTCTGTTTTCTCCAAAATGACATATCATCCCATAACTGGCGTTTGTATTTCGACATAAGGTCTTGTGGCATCTAATCATCGATTTCATTCTTTCATTTGATTCATTTGTGAACGCTGAGCTTCGAGTATTTACGCTTTTACAGTGAAATGTGTGAAAATTCTGACTTTCCACAGTTATTATCGAAAATCAAGTTTATCAAACCATTTTTAGTGAATTGGAATGTCGTTACTAATCATTAGTTGACATCTACCTCAAGTGGTGTCATCTTGAGTTACGCGGTTGAATTGCAATTCGTCAATCTCTGCCGTCACTGGGCACTGAGAACGTCAGAGGAGCCTGTATTTTTTTCAAGGGCAATTAGAGGTTATTTGAAAGTATGACATGGTATAATGTTGTGATTTTGGAGAGAAAAATTAATTGACTGTCATTGCAATGAGGCTTGGTCAGAAATAAAGGGTATTCACTGATTTTAAGCTACAATTCAGTTGCTTGGAAATGACAGACCTCCAATCCATTTGTAAATCAAGTGAACTCTCTTGAATGATTGGTACTTCCTCTACAAATAAATGTGCACCAGGATATAATTCTTGGAACTTTGTTCTTTTGTGTAGTAGTAATGCAGGGTTGTAGGAGTTTGAAACGTGGGCATATCACAGTTTGGAAGGTAGGGATTCTGATAGATTAAATAAAAACTGTCAAACTTTTAGGCATGGAATTCCCCTTTGAGAGTATTTGTTGTGGTAGTACTACTACTATGAATTGCTTTCAATGTTTTCCCATAATATTATAAAACCAGACAAAAGTTGTTGTTGATTTCTGTTTTTGTTAATGTCAACTTTTTTTAAAACCTGTGACAACAGTTCTATAACTCACTCTGTCCTTCTGTTGGTCTGTCTGTCGGTTAGTCGGTCTGACCGTCTGTCTGTCTGTCTGTCAAAAAAATTGTCAAAAAACCGGACATTTCCGAGAGGGAGACAGCGCTGACATTGCAAGCGGCCGCAACCGGCTCTCATCACAAAAACAACTGCCCTGCAAACATTACCGCCCTGGTAGTCCCCCTTGCTATGGTCTGCCTTTGTTTATTGCGTACTCAGGAGTGTCAACTTTCTTGACATGACACTGATGACATCGCAAGATCGCTAAAGGATTTTTTTCAGGGGTAGACAAATCAGCCCCATTTTATCAAAGGGAAGGTGCAGGTGGAGATAATTCAAGGGAAGACAACTCTGTCTTACCTACAAACATTACGGGCCCCGGCGACTGGTGAATCCGGTTTCATTCTAGAATGGCACCCCTGTACTTGCGCAGGGTTAGAATTCCAACCTGGACCCGGTCCATTCTAGAATGAAACCGGATTCTAACTTCGCGCAGAACATTTACAACTCAAAACCGAGGGAATGAAATACTGAGAAGAACCTACAGAACTGTGCATGCTCAGACCTGACATATTTATCCCAACATTTTATGAACTCAAAATACATAAAGTTGCTTTCACACGCCAGCTTTGATTGCAACAACGTGCTGGGGCCCCACATCATGTGTTGTCAAAACGGAA
>NW_027128387.1:35000-60000 GCF_037325665.1 Littorina saxatilis
TGTTTGTTTTTACCGGCTATTGTATTGTGTTATAAAAAAAAAACCTGTTGAACAATAAAACAGACTATTCAGGTCTGTTCTGCGATGTAATCTGTTGTGCATGTTTATTCACCACCAGTAAGTACTTGTGCCACTTTGATAGTTCAGTTATTGTTAACTCCGTTGAAGCAAGAAAATGAAGAGAGCTGATAGTTAATGATATTTGTGTTTGTCTTTGAATTTAATCTATAAACTGTACCGGTTCAGTGTACAACACAATGTTTGTACAGGCGTCACATAAATGCACATTTTGCATTTGAATAATGGAATGATATAAGTATAAAGTTCCTACATCGAAGTCGTTACCTTCTCAGCTGATTTTTAGAGAAAAGCGTCTTTACACTACACTACACTACAATACACTACACTACACTACACTACAGTAAACCACACTTTATACATATTGCTGACCAAAAAAAAGTCTCTTTCTGTGTTATTACATTACAACCAATTGTCTGGTGTGCTTACAGTTGTCATCCCAGGTCACGATGGCGGTGAAGTCGGTCAAGGCGGTAACATTTTCTAACCACTCATTGACACATCGGAACATCGTGACGTTATGGTCACTTCGGTTCAGCGGCCACGTCATGGTAAGTCTGTTGGCTTCAAAGTTTCCACGCACGATTTCTCTGTCAAAGACGCCGTTGGTTCCCGTGTACCATACCAGTCGTCCCCCAGGCTGCCCCAAGTTGTCAGTGCTACACGTGCAGGTGACAGTGCTGTTCTCTGGCACCTTGCACTTCGTACACTTGATGTCTGGCTGAGAGGGGCGCACTGGCACAAAAAAGGAAAGTTAAAAAAAAACGCAATTTACATAAACACCATATGATAATGATAATCTGAGAATATATAATACATGTATAGCCCCCCCCCTCCCCACTCCACACCATAGTAAAAGCCTCGACTGATATGTTCCATTATTTAGAGCAAACAGAATCGGGGAATTGATGTTGTAATGGGTGTTAACGTGTCATACATGTCACAGTTGTTGCTAGAGCGTTACGAACGTTTGCACAATTTTAACGGAAGCCTGTAACAACGTCTATTCGGAAGTACTGGAACAGATACAGATACAGGTATTTGTCAAAAACACCATTTTAAACAAGGATTTATTGCCGTTTTCTAAACTTGCAGTCAGTCTATTCCACACATTAGATCAGCCTAACTGCATGGCGGATTTAAACACAAAGGGTATACCCTCTCAGATAAAACTAAACAAGGATTGGTCAAATCCAAGAAACCCTTTTTGATTGGAAGAAAGGTAGATCTTCATTTACACATGTTTTTGACCAAAACACTGCTGGTAACGACAACAACAACAACAACAACAATAAGATCACCTTATTTGTCCTTTAACATATTGCATTAAAAGCAATATTTTCTTTGACATATTTTGTCTGCCTTGAATAACTTATAACTTAAGAATTATTAGGACATTTACTGATAAGAATACAACAAATAAAGCACATAGGTCCACAAAACAAGCACACCAATTATATTGCCACAAGCCCTATCATCTTAACATATCCAGTGTTATCATTTAATTACATCATACAATTACATTTAAATTCTAAATAAGGCCATACGTCTTTATACCTTTAACAATCAAATATAATATTGCACTGTATTTACCAGCTCATATCACAAGAGTTTCAGTTTCACAGCAGACCAATCACATTACGTGTAGAGTATCACAGAACCATTTGCTGTAAACTGCACTCGCTCGATTAAATAAATGCACGCTGCGCTAACGCACACACACACACACACATACACACACACACACACACACACACACAAACATACACACACACACACTCACACACACAAACACACACACACACACACACACACACACCCAGACACACATACACAAACCAACACGTTTTGTGTGTACTAAAAGTTTTTTCCAGGTGCCCATATAGCTGTTTATGTTGTGTTTAAAAGCAGAAGAATTGAGTTGCTTACTCACAAATCATGTTTGATAATGCACTTTTAACTTTAACAATAGAGCAGGCTCACCAATGTCACTGGAAGCAAATGTGTTTCCAGGCAAGACAGTCACGTTACATATGTCATCAGTGATGTTAGACAATCGCAGCGTGACGTTGCATGTTCCCATCCTTTCTGAAGTGTTGTTGGTGTCATCTGGGGGTGGCTGGAGGTTCAGCGTGCTGTTCACTTTAATCTGTCCAGTCTGAAATGATTGATTGAATGATTTACGGGATATAACAGCTCATGTCATTTTCTAAGTACATGCTGTTTCCACCGTCTCTGCTTTAACTTTGCATCGGAACGAAGGTGGAGCAAATATAAGTTGCATTCCCTTACCTATCTTTTGTGTTAGGACTTAAACAAACAAGAACGCTGAAGCGTGATTAACTATTCAGTCAATATAATGCACTGACATACGTACGCTTTCCTCTCACCCACCGAACACACACACACAGACACATACACACACACACACACACACACACACACACACACACACACACACACACACACACACACCAAACCGCAATGTACACAACCACGTTCACATTTATTTGTATGGGAGATTTATATAGCGCTTGACTTTTTCTAAGCGCTTTACATATTAATTTCTGCCGTGTGAGATGGAATATTTTACACAATATATCACGCATTAACATCTCAAGCCAGTACGGCGAATATTTACTTTTTACGGCCTATTATTCCAAGTCGCACGGGTATTTGGTGGACATTTTGTATCTATGCCTATACATGTTTGCCAGGAAAGACCCTTTTGTCAATCGTGGGATCTTTAACGTGCACACCCCAATGTAGTGTACAGTCCCCGGCGAAAGAAACGCAACTCATTCGCGCCCGCTGTTGCGAGTGATTTTTCGTCATTTTCAAATTGTCGTAAAATGTGAACCAGATAAGATAAATCAAAAAGAAAAACAGATTCGTAGAGGATAACTTACTGGCTGTACGACAAATGCATAGTATTTAATCGTTTTTGTCGTTTACTTGTTCATAAATTGTGTTAAACAGGGTAGGGGTCAAGCGAGTCGTGATTGCAGGCACACGTGTCTCTTCAACATGCTGAGAAAATCGTAAAAATGCAAACAAAATTACACAAAAATACATGTTTGGAGGAAATTCATTTCTCAACAGCACCATTTAATTAGAATTATTCACCAAAGCATTTATGACTAAATTAATGAGCAAAGATCACTTTGACAGTGTTAAAAAGGGTTGTTCGGCAAAAGCTAATTCGCACGGAATCGACGTGATGATTTCTTTAAAAAAACAAGTGCTATTTGTGCCCAAACGTCTGGTCTACACGATCAATCTATAACTAGAAACAAAAAAGTGCGTTTTTTTATTTTATTTTATTTTTTACATCGATCGATTAGCGATAGTGATTCGTATGAAAATACTATGAAGCCAAACGCATACGTCCCCCCTCCCTCAACACATATTTACACACACATGCACACAAATACACACACACATATATGCATACACACACACAGACACGCACATCCATACATACAGATAAACGAAAAGACAGATAAACGAACAAAGTCGCGATGTGCAGGAGCGCTACGCAGTGCTAAAATGGACGCCAACTGTCACTTTGATGATCGCTGTCCCAAACAGTTTGTCTGTCACTATTTCTCCAAAGTTATATTTCTCACATTTAAAACAACGGACACAGACACAAAGACACACACAAACACTCATGCACGCACGCTCAAACACACACGGACACACATGCACACGCCGGCCCGCCCGCCTGAAGGCACAACCACAACTCACACACACACACGTAGGCACACACACGTTGGTACACACACACACAAAATGTATGTACCGATTTTCATACAAAAAACTGCTCGGTAGTTTTTTGAGAAATGCTCTTCACAAACAGACGCACACACATATATAGCGAGACAAACCTCACCCTATGCCCTCGTGTAATCATTTGGTCAAGTATTGACTGAATGTAACACACACACCTGCGTTCCTCGGTTTTGCTACAGTGGTCTTTATTTTGGACGCACCCATCATGAGTTCATCATGAGTTCATTGTGAAAGGGACACAGGTTGTATGAACACAAATCCGAACAACTTAAAAGAGAACATGTTTGGCATTTTGGCGAGAGAACAATTAATGTTTTGCCTACTTATTCTGTATAGCAATGATACTAAGGCATGATGAAGGTGTACCCTTTTCCGGTGTTGATGCTGTTGCTTTAGGAGGTATTGCAACAAAAAATCGCCATATTTCAGTAACTGCTTGATGCTGGCTTTCAAAATGTCCTCGTGTTATGCTTGCACACCAGGAAACAAGTCGCGTGAAGCGATATTAAAACATTTAGTCAAGCTGTCGGCATCAAAGTAACAGATTAACACACAAAAACAGTCATCGCCAAGACTATATTTAAATAGTCTCGACTAACCACCCCCAAAGACCGAGACGGGTCACGCTCGTCTCCGCTGCCTGCGAACGCTGTACTTACTTAACCTATTTTCTGTAATTACGACCTCATTTTTAGAGTAAACATAACATATGTATATATATTTTTTTAATTCAGGAGAAACTGAGGAATACGATTCAATCATTTTTAAATATGTTAGTGAAAACTCGATTTTAATGACAAATGTAATTAGCAAACTAATGAACTAATTGTTAAGCTGCCAAGCTGAAATTTAATCCCAAAGTCCGGACTTTGTCGAAAATTACTGGACCGAAATGTCAATCAATTTGATTGACAAATGAAGGCGTGACAGTGCTGCTCAACTTTCACAAAAAAGCCTGATATGACGTCACCAAAGACATTTATCGCAACATGAAAAAAAATGGCTGGGGACATCATACCCAGAAACTCTCATGTAAAATTTCATTAAGATCGGTCCAGCAGGGTTTTTTTTTAATCGCTGTACACCCACGCACGCACGCACCGACACACACACACACACGCGCGCGCACACACACACACACACACATACACACACACAGTCACACACACACACACACACACACACACACACAAAGAAACAAAGATACACACACACACACACACACACACACACACACACACACACACACACACACACACACACACACACACACACATATATATATATATATATATATATATATATATATATATACCACAACCCTCGTCTCGATTCCCCCTCTATGTTAAAATTTGACTAAATGTAAAAATACACACACACACTTCGTGAATATTCATGAGAGGTAAATTATGCTTGTACGCGACATGCAAATAAAGAGTTGTATAGAAAGCGAAATTTGTCACAACCCTCCAACCTTTACACATGATAATCAAGTTTAATGCAGCATTAAGGTTTAAAGTACGCAATGGCTTTCAAGAAAAACAAAAACCTGCTCTGTAAGAAGCAAAGGTTAGCCATGAATGTCAGCGCTGACCAACATTTGTTTGTACCCATCATAAGAGTGTGTTGAAATGTTAAAACAACAAGAAAAGCAAATGCTTACACGACTCGCCTTTGTTAACCCTCCTCCCCTCCCTGAACCACCTTACCCCATATAAGACTCCCTCCCTTTTAAGACCCCCCATAAGGCATTTTCAAGACCCTGGTTTTTCAGATACTCTGTTTATAACCTCTGAAAGTTTACCCCCATTCTATGACCTGATTTTCTCGGGGTTTTGCAGGTCTTAAAAGGAGTATTCCACTACACCAGATTGTGAATTTGACACTGAAGACGAACTGACAGGTTTTAGATTTGTAAACATCAAACTTGTGAGACGTTTTGTAACAAACTGTTGCGCTCATCATGTAAACAACCTCGCGTTTGTCTCACATAAAATCAAGCATTTAAAAGCATGGAAGATCACTTTTATATGTCGATGTCCGAGAGAATCAGACTGTGTTTAATTACGTCTAAACAGTTCGCAGCGTCAAGTTTACGGATTGCTATAATTATGCTTGCTCTCGAAAAACACAACACATATCTCACGCGGTCACCTCCAAATACGAAATGCAAATCACAAGAAGAAAACAACAAAGTAACACACAAAAGTTGCCGTTGTTAGTTGTGATCAAGCTGCTGTCGAGTTGAAGACAGGTGATAGCTATAGGGATCTGAGACACGTCACAGCGTTGTGCGATGACGATATCGTCACGCTCATAAGACAAATACCTATCTCAGTGTTTGGCATTTCTGTAGTGAGACTACAAGGGAAGCTACTGGAAAGGTATCTATCATTTATATAGTACAAACTCTTTCGGGCTGAATTCCTCAACAGAGGTTTTCGCTAAACGTTTTCATCAAGATTTTAAGAACATTCCTGGTGTTGAAACATACATGGATGAGATACTGATTGCTGGCAAGACGACGGAGGAGCATGACTCACGGTTGAAGGCGGTTCTGGAAAGAGCCAGACAAGTTGACGTGTGAAACTGAAACTGTTGAAATGCACACTCAGAGTGAATAAGGTGAACTGTGTTGGTCACACCATCACAGAAAAAAGGACTCAAACCTGACGACTCAAAGATTGTAGCCAAACAGCAAATTCCAATGCCGTCATGTCGCAAAGACCTAGAACGATTTTTTGGTATGGTTAACTACCTTGGCAAGTTTGTGCCCAACCTCTCCTCTGTTTCTGCTCCGCTTCGTGATCTTATGAAACAAGACCATGAATGGGATTGGCTCAAACAGCACCAAGACGCAGTTGAGCAGCTCAAGAATTTCGTGACTGCTGCTCCTATACTGGTTTTCTACGATCCCAGCAAACCTGTCTTTCTGTCAGTGGACGTATCACAAGAAGGCCTTGGTGCTGTCCTTCTTCAGGACGACAAGCCCATCGCATTTGCTTCTCGTTCATTGACTGATTGTGAAAAGCGTAACGCTCAAATCGAGAAGGAACTGTTGGCTGTTGTTTTTGGAGTCGAGCACTTTCACTACAACGTCTATGGACGTGCTGTGACTGTAGAGACTGACCACAAACCACTGGAGTCCATCATTCAAAAGCCTCTCTCAGCAGCTCCACCACTACTTCAAAGAACGCTTTTGAGGACAATGAAGTACAACATTACTCTTCTTTACAAAGTGGGTAGAGAAATGTATATCTCTGATACTTTGTCGCAAGCACCACTCCTAATCAAAGCATGCACCAGCAAGTGATGATTGGGAGGCCCAAGTCCACCTCATTGTGAGCAGTTTGCCAGTCTCTGATGAAAACCTGAAGATTTTCAAAGAAGCAACAGCCAATGACCAGTCCATGCAGAATTTACGCAAATTCATCAGGGAGGAATTTCCGCACAAGAAAGAGATACCATAAGACATTCGGGCATATCTGGGATTCCGGGATGAGCTGTCTGAGGCAGATGGACTACTCTTCAAAGTAGATCAAATGATCGTCCCAAATGCACTTTGAAAAGAAATGCTGATGCGAGTACATGAAGGTCATCTTGGGAGAGACAAAAGTTTGGCCGCAGCCAAAGAAGTGATTTTATGGCCAGGCATGTCAAGTCAGATAAAGCAGACTGTTGCTAATTGTTCAGTTTGTGGCGAGTTTCAAAATGCTCAACAGAAAGAACCACTGATACCCCATGAAGAACCGTCCTTGCTGTGGGAGAAACTGGGAACTGATATCCTTGACTTCAACGGAAAACAATTGTTGATACTTGTTGACTACTACTACTACAGCAAGTATTTTGAGGTTGGACTTCTACAAGGCACAACAGGACCAGACATCATCACACAACTAAAATCTCATTTTGCACGGTATGGGATTCCGAAGCAGTTAATTAGTGACAATGGACCTCAGTATAGTTGTTCTGCGACGGGCGAAGTGGCGCAGTGGTAAGACGTCGGCCTCCTAATCGGGAGATCGTGAGTTCGAATCCCGGTCACTGCCGCCTGGTGGGTGAAGAGTGGAGCTTTTTCCGATCTCTCAGGTCAACTTATGTGCAGACCTGCTAGTGACTTAACCCCCTTCGTGTGTATACGCAAGCACAAGACCAAGTGCGCACAGAAAATATCCTGTAATCCATGTCGGAATTCGGTGGGTTATGGAAACACGAAAATACCAAGCATACCTACACAACGAAAGCGGAGTGAAGCTGACTATGCTCTGAGAGTATAGTTTGGGGAACCCGAATGGGCAAACGAGCTCACACGTCACCAGAATTTCTAGAACGCTGACGAAGAAGGAGAAGAAGTTGTTCTGCATTTGCCAAATTTGCAGAAACATGGGGTTTCTAGCATACAACGTGTATCCCAAGATACCCGCAAGCAAACGGGTTGGCCGAGAGAAGTTTTCAGACAATGAAGGACATGCTCAAGAGAGCGCAGGCCAGTGGACAAGACCCCTACATAGCACTGCTTCAGTACAGAAACACGCCCATTTCCAGGCAGTATTTCACCCGCACAGCTCCTGCTGAACCGCAGACTGAGAACAGCACTTCCAGTAACTGACGCTCACCTCACTCCCTGTGTACCAGATCAGACTGTTGTTCAGCGTGCCAAAGCCAAAACACGTGAACGACAAGTAAGCGATTATAACAAGTCAGCGAGTCCTCAGCCACGCCCAACCTTGCACCCCGGGGACAACGTCCGTATGCAGACCAGACCTGACAGCACGTGGAGACCAGCCACCGTTGTAGCAGCAGCGCCAACCTGTGGTTCCTATGTGGTTTGCACTCCAGAGGGTGCCACATTTCGCAGAAACAGTGTCATGCTGAAGCGCGCCCCTGAGACAAGTGTGCAACCTGATACCGAGCATTCCCAGCATGAAAGTGTCAAAGATACTGACCAAGTTCCTATCCAAAAAGACCAGTCAAATCAGCCTGTAAAATCGTAATAACAATCTGTAACAGTCACTCGTTCAGGTCGTGAAGTCAGGCTATATACCAACACGGTATAAAGAGGATTAAGTGGCATGAAGAAACAACAACGTGAACTAAAAACGCTCGCGTTTAAAATAATGTTCAAGGCAATTGGACTTTTCTTCCTTATACAAACAAAACATTGTATTTACTTACACATACAGACATACAAACATTTTCATTCACACCAAACAATTTCACGAAGTGAAAGTTAAACTGGATGAATGAAACTTTGTTTTTCGATAACTTTATTTTGAATTTAGTATTACAAGCTAAAGAAGTGTTTACTTATGTTTAACTTGCAAGAAATGTTTTCTTTTCATGTTTAAAATGCAATTTTTTTAATTATTTTAATGAAGGAAAGCAGTGGGTTAACATTTTAATTTGAAATTGTTAAGTGCAGGTTCTAGCAAGTATCATGTTACATTTTTATTATTCTTTATTTGTTTAACTGTTTCAATTCCATTATGAAAAGAGAGATGTGGCAGTTGTAGATTAGCTCCCTTTGACCGTTATCGGTAAATGGCCTATCCTTGATTGGTATGAAAGGAGAGGAGAACTTTAGCTGAATAAAGATGGAAGCAGACCACATGCTGGCGTCTGAGTAAAGTTTGTCTTTAACAAGGGCCTCCCTAGTTCAATTAAGAACACAAATCTGAGCTATCACATCAGTGTTAATGCCAGCAGTGGATTGCATTCAGCGTCCCAAAAAAGGGACAGTGGGCTGTTATGGGTTACGTTCCATTGAAAGGTGTGACTGTTTAAGTACTGAAAGAAAATGAATTGACCATGCATTTTTAGTCCAACCTCGTGCAAACCTGATATTGATAAATAAAATAAATAATATATATTCTCCTTATACCGGCAAAAGCTGAAAAGCTGATATTCAATTCAACTGATTTAGCAGCACGTTTCAAATCTATGTTGATCTGAAAACATAATGATTTGTAAAAAAAAAATCAATACCATCAATTAGTTACAGTAGCTGTTCAGTAGCTGAATGGCTAACACCTTCACCAGAGATAGCAGTGACCTATTATTGTAAACACATGTTAGCAATGAACCTTATTAACGATATATAACGATACCGTATAAAGTCAAATAAGAATATCATGCGACTGAAACTGCTCATTAAGGAAGAAAACAACATTTTGTTTTTTGAATAGTTAAACATTCCATTAACCTACAATTCTTGTTCTTGGATTAAATATAATACAATTATTAACAGCTATTGTGTTTTCAGCGTAGCAATAGGGCCCGATATTTAGACGAGACAAGTATAATACGAGTCGCATTATACTTGTTCGAGTCTAAATATCGGACCCTATTGCTACGATGAAAACACAATAGCGTTTATATAGCTATTCTGACATTAAATTCTGTGTTAAAATCATGTTTTTGTCAGCAACAAGTACCAGAATGGTCCATGTCGTTGATTGCAGACGACAGTTCCCTTTCCGCATGAAGCCACGGAAATAACCGAACATTGAAAAACCCACGGACATGTATTACGGAGAAAACTCGAGATAACCGGATGTTTAGCATTACGTCAATATGCTAGGAATCATATGACGTCATGACTTATCATGCTTGCCTACGTAGATTGTATGTTCGAAAGTCTGACTTCTGTTGGAAATTCGCGTGGTGAAGACTGCGGTAAATATGTAGATGATAAGAGAACAAGGATTGTCTCAGAAGAAACGACTAAATGTTTCAGACCGGTAACTTCATTTCAACATTGCACTATACAATGGACGTTCTATGTGACAGGAGAGTTTGCTGATTTTGTGTTAAACATTGGAGAGATCGTCTGCTAGAATCAGAGATAGGTCGCTTCAGTTTGCAGCTTCTGGAAATTGGCAAGGTGTGTTGCCTGTTAAAGAACTGGATTTTACACGTAATGTATGTCATGTGCAGTAAGCAACAACAAAAACACACACAAAGCAAATGGCATCGTCTGTCGACTAGTCACAGAAACAAACCTGGCGAGATATGCGTGTACTTTATACACGTGGAAGAAACCGGAACCATGCGGATTTGTTATTGACAATATGCTCTTGGATATTGAGAAAAATGACCAACTTCCGTAGCGTTATCCTTTGATGATCGCAATAGGGACGTGTGAGACCATCCAATCACAGCCCCCGAATTCCCCCACGTGTCTATCAGAATAGCTATGGACACGTGGGGGAATTCGGGGGCTGTGATTGGATGGTCTTACACATCCCTTTTCCGATCATCAAAGCATAATGCTACGGAAGTCGGCCATTTTTGCCAATGGTTCCGGTTTCTATAAAACGCTATTGTGTTTTCAGCGTAGCAATAGGGTCCGATATTTAGACTCGAACATAATGCGACTTGTCTTCGACTCGTCGGCATTATACTTGTCTCGTCTAAATATCGGGCCCTATGCTACGCTGTTTTTAATCACTGATGCACACACATGCACACCGGTTTGTGCACGTTTATTTGCCTAAACTCGAATCCAAGTTTTGAGTAGTATGTATATGTATTTAAATACTGACTTAAAAGAAAAAGAAATACCTTGTTTGGTACGTCTTTGCCTTTTTTGTCTTAGCCATAAGTTGTACAGTCGGAATTATTAACGATGAACACAAACACAGCACAAAATAGCACTGGAACCGCCATCATGAACAACTAATTCACAGCACAAGCAGCACGTTGACCATAACTTCAAGAACACAAATAATGTCTCAAATTGTTGCAATTTAAACAACATTATATTCGGAGAACCAAGCTTTAGCCGCAATCCCGAAATGTATTGGATTTGTTTCACTGAAGGGTCGCTTTAAAAACATAGTAAAGATTCCGTGAAAACTTGTCCTTCAGACTTTCAATAGTCGATGCGCTTTTATTAACAATTCATGTACGATTAGGTGTCTTTTAATAATTAACCCCCTATTTCTATGTCTTGCATGTTTGCAAAGAGTGACCTCCTTTCGGAACACATTCCACTATGAAGGCTGCCACTATAAGCATTTTTAATGCGTGTTTAAGATAGCAGAGATACCGTTCTTCACAGTATATAACATGTGGGTGCCATGAATGATAACAAATCGCCAATTTGGACCAGAAAGATCACCGATTCTAGCTAATACATCGGATACACTACTAAGCGATTAATCCCAAATCATGACAAAGCAATGTCTGCGTTTTTGAATGGTAGCAGCTCACCTTAACAATCGCGAGACGATCACTTTTGACTGTGCCACTCGACATATATGTTGGTTCAGTCAACTAGATCCATCTCCGATGTCAGTCTTGCAACGAATCTGTGTTACTCCGTTTTAATCGAATGTTAACTTAAAGCTATGACATTTCCCTACTTTATTGAACATCATCGAATTAAACTCTCGTGTCTTGTAATCGTATGAACAAGAGAAGACTAGTAAGAAAACAACAATTATGATAAATGTTACAGAAATAGTTGCAGTTAAAGATTACATTACCTGCCAGATACACGAGTACTGCCCTTTAGATGAGTAGACCGTCGTAATCCTAGTTTCGCAGTGTAAGGAAAACCCTTGGTCAGTTCGTGTAATGAAACTGGTTGGTTTGGACACTGATGCCGGTACTGGAGCACACGTGAGCATCAGTAAAATTACAAGAAAGTCAAGTAACTCGACCAAAGAGGCAAGAACATACATTCACAATAAATCCCATGTTCAAGTGTGTTCGCAGCTTAAATAGAGAGACAATAATGACACCCACACATATACATACATTAGCAGGAAGACAGAGAGACAGGCAGACTCACAATCACACCCATACAAAATTAGTCACCCCCCCCCCCCGCACACACACACGCACACACACACTGTCACGATTTAGTGACATGGATCGAGAAAGTGTCACTCTGTGGGGTGCCTTTCTCGAATTGCGACGGAAAGCGCCTGTGGTTTGGGCAACGGCTGGTTTTAGCTGACCGAGCATAGCCGAGCACGGGGATTTTGTTTTACAGGGGTTCCACGTGCGTGATTTTGCTTGCTTGGCGAAATCAACTGTGACAGAACTGGATACGGGACACGTGGAGTCACGTGATGTTTTCTTCAAGGTTGTTTGGGGAGGACATAAAGAACACTCGAACACAGGACAGCAACAGAGAAGGATCGTTTTCCTCCATCCTAAAGTTAGATGGTCTTCTACACGTGGTGATATATTATTTTAAGTCAGCGTGCCGTTCTGCATAGTACAGTAGGACTTTAGGGAACTACAACGGAGAGAAAACTTGCCGATGTTGTACCTGTGCTGACGACATAGGTTGTCAGGTTATTATTCTTGGCTGAGCGGGGGATTTTTCCCACGTATAAAGTAATTCAGCAAGAAGGAGATGGCGGTATTTTTGTTGACGAACGGAAGCCATTCAAAAGGAAGCGGATTCGCTTAAAGGAGAGCTACCTACATAGGCTGTTGAGGTAATAAATCATTATTTAACGCTGTTGACGAGTCTGTGTTTGTGGAATGAAATACTCTCTGTTGTTCTTTCCAGGTTTGCGCATAATTTGCTCTTTGTGACGCTAAAATAATAATCTGTATATGGTTTTTGCAGTTATGGAGAGAAGGAAGAAAAATAGCTGATTTGTTGTTTTAAAAGTTCGTTTGTGCAGGCCCACGTGCTCGATGAAATATGTAAAGGTGACATGTTTAAAGGTGGTGTGTGAGGGGTAGCGTGGAATGTTTAGTGCACCGATGCTTTTTGTTGCAGCCTTTCTACGTTACTCATCGGTTCCTACGAATCGTCTTACCTGCTGATCTGCGGGATGCTGTAACCGGAACGTCCGCGGTATGCTGTAACCGGAACATCTGATGTAACCTGCTAACCTGATGTTTTGGTGATTTGATGTCGCTGTCGTCGTCCTACCAACTACATTTCTACTATTTCTGGTAGACTACGGGGAGGACCTTTAGCGACTGAGTGACGCGCCTGATATCTCCACTAATCCCTGCTTCGTTTCCACGCCAGCCGGCACTTCATTCAACGGAGCAGTTGTGGAGATAGACTATTTACGGGTCGCCCACTCAGTGGCAAAAAGCTAAGTGCTTCATGTCTTTTGCACCCTTCTTACCACCAAGTCATCTGTTATATTAATGATTACACTCGAGTGGTGACAACGTGGGGTGTGTGACACCTGCATTAACCAGCGCTTTTAGGCAGATCAGTAACTTTCCTAACTATACACGGGATCAGCGTGTTATCATTTTCTATACTTTAACTGGCATTTTTTTTCAGTGACCACTTGTTTTACGTTTTGAACGTAAAAACATCTTTTGGAGTGAAGACTCGAGGGAGGTGGCGTATTAATATATAAACAGGCGTCTGAAACTTATACTTTTGTTGATTCTATTTATTTGTATGACTGCGAGAGTGGATCGTGGTGTGGTTAGTTAGTTAGTAGTAACTAACCGTTCATAATCACCTTTTGTGATATATTGAAACGTGACACACGCACATACACTCGCACACACACACACACACACACACACACACACACACAGAGGCACACAGAGGTACACACACACACACACACACACGCACGCACACATTCACACGCACATATATGAGCCAATGTCAAAAGGTGCTGTGGGTACGCTAGGTATTTTATAAGTTCTGTAACTATTTACTGAATGTACACTCAGATGGAACTTTTGGTTTTTCTGAGAGATTAATGAATAAAGATGATCGCAGAGAAAAACCAAAGACTAACTATAAACAGTTAAAATTCTGCTCCTCATTCATTACGCAAATTAGTGCTTTTTAGGGACGTATTTTGACAAGGTGTTTGAGTACTCTCGATAGTTTTAGAAAAAAATGCTAATAAGCTTTTTTCTGGGCAGTTGGATTTAAACCAAATGATTGCATGAACCCCAATACATAGTTCTGTGTGTTTTTCGTCCCATTTGTCCGCTTTTTAAAGAAATTATTAAAGTTTGAAAATTGCGTGTCTAGCGTGACTCTTTGCGTCACAAAAACTCAAACTTTAAAAAAGCTTCCAAAAAATGTTGTTGTTCAACTAGATACACAAAAGAACCAGTTTTGAACAAAAACTGTCGGTGAAAAGGAAAAACAATGAAAATAACCACTATAATTTGAAGTTTGGTACCATTTCTGGCTAATTTAAGCTTTGTCGTCACAATGTCACACTAGACACTTTTTTTTAGCAAATTTCCTTTTTTTTCCACAAAATTTTTAATTTCTTTCTTTTATGCGCTTTTAACTTGATTATATTTAATCTACACCCCAATACTCATATGCAAGCTCAGTAGAAATGAAAGTTCTAGAAAAAAAATGGAAAAAATCAGGTTTATGTCCTTACATGCCACAAGAGACACTCGTCAAGCCTCAACTTAACGGCCAAATAACACAGCCGTTGTGAAAGATTTTCCCTTTTCTCCTTTAGAAACTATATACTGAATGTGTTAAGCAACTCAAAACACCAGTCATTTTACTTTGGATGTACTTTGATTTTCGAAGCTGTCAGACAGCACCTTTTGACATTGGCTCATATACACACTCATACACACACAAACTCATGCACACACACATTCACACACACACACACACACACACTTACCGATTATGTGTAACTTGCATTTGTTGCTACCACATTTGTATTCCCCACCAGCTTGTTTAATCATCCTGGAGGTCAGTGTGCTGGTCAGACTGCTGTTACCCGTCGAGATGTAGGTGGGGTAAAGACATCCGCGACTGATCGTGTGCACACGGTTGCATCGCATGTACTGTAGCTTGTAAAGCTCGCAGTCATCGGTGCTTTGTAGCTCCACTCCACACCCCCACTGTACTGGTCACAGTAAAACGTGACGGCAGTGTTCTCCTCCACATCACGGTACTCGGAAGCGTCACACGGGTACAGTCTGGTTGCTAGATACACATTGACAGATAAGCGCACGCGAGCCCTCCCTCCCACCCCCCCTCTCCCCTCACTCAGATATGATCCCCAGCAAAACGTAATTCACAGCATGTTTCTCTCGCTGCCAAACGTTTACCAATAAAACAATCATAAAACCGGGGGAGGGGGTTGGGGGGTGGGAGAGAGAATGAGAGAGAGAGAGTGTCTGTGTTTGTCTAATTTTGTCCCAAACCGGCAGCGAATTTTTGTTTCACACGTCAGTTACGGGTTTTAATCCCGAAGGCTGGTTCCGAGTAGCTACGAATGTAATCTGAAGTTCCGATGTTTACCGAGTCAAAGAGCCGAGTCGAACACTATCTTTGCGTCATCCAGAGATACTGTACAGATCTCTGCGTCATTTTTATGCAAGCAGCTTCGGAGATTTCAAAATGTTTGCTGTGTGCAACACATGTTCAACGACAACATATAATACGAATATGTTGGATGTTTTGAAGGAAAGAACTTCTTTTTCTTGTCGTAAAACTAAATTATCCCATGACCTGCCTCTTTGTCTCTGTTACCTGGGGAGGTGATTATTCTGGATAATCCATCACAACCATATGGATTATCCATCACAACCGAGTCTCGATCTCACCTGTCATTGGTCATTGTCTTTGATCTTAGAATACAATTGAATAATTTATAGAGGTCATCGGCATATTAATTTTATCGTTAACTCGGAGACTACTTTCATTATAGTGTGGTATGAAGTGTATTTCCGTGGGATTTGAATGCCAACATTGATTTTATTGGTTTAACTGGTTCATTTGGGGTAAAGCTATTGGAAAATGATGGGGTTCAAATTTTCCGACCCCTCAACCCCCCTCTGGGGGGCCCCCCATTTCGGGCCCCCCCAGAAGCGACTGAATTATTAACTCCGCTAATAATGGACATATTTCTATGATCTTAAGGTGGTTTTGGGATAGTTTGCTGATGCTGAGTCCATTTGTCATGTTTTCGAGGCGATCGGAAGTGCCTATCATCGACTTCCGGTTATGGCAATGGCAAATTCAGGGTTAGTATCGTCATTTTGGGGAGAAATTCACCTATGCATGTAATACCTCTTTTTCACGGTTTACAGGCATGATAAAACGATTGGTGCACTCTATTCTGCATTAAAAGTGTTCTGGTAAAAGATAGGTATGCCAAGACTACCCAAGTGAGATGAATAGCCTATTGGTGAACATGTAATTGCTCAAATTTAGCCCATACACTATTTGTATCTGTTGTGTCACTGTATAATATTACAATTTTCATTGCATATAAATAAGATTGACAATTAAAAATACACAATCATTTATTACCATCACAAATACAATTCTCAACAAAACTGTATGCTAATACATGTATTGATAAAAAAACACGTTCAAAACAAAAGAAATGTATCAATAAATTGCATGATAATACATATACATCATCGGTAAAAACATAATAATACTGATAATAATACTGATAATAACAATAATACTTATAATAATAATAATAATATTAATTAAGTAGAAGTGCAGTGCCTTCGGCACGACCTGGCACTGCATACCCCAAGCGAAGGAGCCATCATTGAGAGAGAGAGAGAGAGAGAGAGAGAGAGAGAGAGAGAGAGAGAGAGAGAGAGAGAGAGAGAGAGAGAGAGAGAGAAAGAGAGAGAGAGAGAGAGAGAGAGAGAGAGAGAGAGAGAGAGAGAGAGAGAGAGAGAGAGAGAGAGAGAGGTTCCACACCTAGAAATCTTGTCAGTGGTTGTGGTTGTTGTTGTGGCTGTTGTGTTTGTTGTTGTTGTTGTTTTGATGACAATACTGTCCTTTTTTGTGTGTAATGTTCTTGTTGTTGTTTTGTTGTTATTGTTTCATACTTGTTTACTCTCTCTCTCTCTCTCTCTCTCTTTCTCTGTCTCTCTCCTTGTCTCTCTCTCTCTCTCTCTCTCTCTCTCTCTCTCTCTCTCTCTCTCTCTGTTTATGATGATATCTTTCCTCGGAAAATGCAGTGCTTTGGATGGTAAATGCATATATGTTTGGCAGAGAGAGAGAGAGAGAGAGAGAGAGAGAGAGAGAGAGAGAGAGAGAGAGAGAGAGAGAGAGAGAGAGAGAGAGAGAGAGAGAGAGAGAGAGAGAGAGAGAGAGAGAGAGAGAGAGAGAGAGAGCGATTACAAGCAAATGACGAAGTCTCGTCCAACATCTCGTGCTACGAGATATGATGTACACCTAGATTACCTGATTACAAGTAAATAACGAAGTCTCGTCCAACATCTCGTGCTACCAGATTTCATGTACACCAAGATTACCTGATTACAAGCAAATGACGAAGTCTCGTCCAACATCTCGTGCTACGAGATTTGATGTACACGTAGATTACCTGATTACAAGTAAATAACGAAGTCTCGTCCAACATCTCGATATCTTCAGTAAGGGACAACGGACCTTTTCACAAATGTTCATAAAAATCGGTTGAGAAATGGAAAATAACGGTTTTTAATGGATTTTTGTTGTTGGTGGTTGTGGTGGTGGTGTCGTTGTAGTTGTTGTTGTTGTTGTTGTTGTTAGTGGTGGTGGTAGTAGTGTTGTTGTTTTTTGTTGTTGGTGGTGGAGGTTTTGTTGTTGTTGTTGTTGTTGTTGTTGTTGTTGTCGTCGTCCATCATATCAACCAACTCACCAGGATTGCAAGTAATTCACGGTGTCTCTTACAACATCTCGTTGTTGGTGGTTGTGGTGGTTGTGGTGGTGGAGTAGTTGTTGTTGTTGTTGTTGTTGTTGTTGTTGTTAGTGGTGGTGGTGGTGGTGTTGTTTTTTTGTTGTTGTTGGTGGTGGAGGTGTTGTTGTTGTTGTTGTTGTTGTCGTTGTCGTCGTCCATCATATCAACCAACTCACCAGGATTGCAAGTAATTCACGGTGTCTCTTACAACATCTCGTGCTACCAGATTTGATGTACACAAAGACTTTAGCTTGGAAATGGAATCCTCAAGTTTGACGTCATGGAAGATGTCATAACATTTTGAATTCAGCTCCTTGTGTTGAAGAGAATGATGTCATGAGTTTGACGTCATGAGTTTTGATTGTCTTCTTGACCTGGGTTTGACCTCCTTCTTTGTTATGACTTAGAAATTGGAAGCGCTTGTAACTGCCGTTGTCGATGTCGGATCAAAACGATTTATGTCTTAAAACCTTCCTGGGATCAATAACATTGCCTGTGCCAATTTTTGTTGTAGTCGAGTCAAAACTGTGAAAGTTTTAGGGGTTCTAACACACACACACACACACACACACACACACACACACACACACACATCATTTGGTTGAAATCAACTCTAGTGTGGGACCAACCTAGCTTCGCTCGCTTCACTCGCTTCGCTTGGATAATGATAAATGATAACTTTTGCAACATTTACAATTCCGGTATTTAGAAGACTAAATCAGTCATTCATCAATGTCATCTTCATCTACATCATCACTGATCACGTTCGTGCAATCACCGGCGTAGCATTTGCAGAGAGGAGTGCATGAAATCCTATTGCTACGACAACTGCACCTTCCTGTGCACCCTGATTTGCAGCCACATTTCGTCAGCTCAACAACCGCCCGAGGGGCAGGTTGGGCGAGACATCTCACAGGAACTGGAACTCCGTCCTTTACATGCCAGCCGTTATGTGTTCAATTGGAGGAAGGGTCGGACAATTGGTGATGTAGGATTTGTCTCGCATGGCAATGTAGTTTGCGCGTGTCAGATGGGGCATCAAGGCTGCCCGTGTGGGAGGCAACATCTCTCCCTCTAAATTCTTGGAACGAACCAGCTCCCACCTCAACTCTGGTATCGTTGTGGGGCCACTCGAACTGTACACTCAAGGCTTCCACCGTGGCTGATGATACTGCCTGTGGTGGGAGGGCGTTCCACTCGCCAATGGTGCGAGGGAAGAAAGACTGCTGTATGCATATGATGTTCTGCAGGCTGGGAGTTTGTAAGCCTCAGCATGGATTGAGTGAGTGCTGAGTGCAATTCTTTTCGCTTTGCAATCGGCAAAGTTCGTAGCTCGGATTGCACTCATTCCAGCGCTACCGTGTAGCCTACTGGGTTAGCGAGACACGAACAACAACTCAAATCGATAAGCATCCGTACACATCGAAAATAGCCTTCGGGATTGAAACTTTGTTTCGCAAACCGGCAAGTTAGTCTTAAACATATTAATGTTTTCCAGCTGACTTGCATTAATATCCCCTTCTTTTAATATGACAGTATAAATAAAACGATTCTGAATGGTATAAATGGTATCCTGGCGTTCTTGCAAATAAGTTGGGCATTCTTCTTCTTCTTCTTCTTCAGCGTTTCAGAATATGTCTGGTTACGTGTGAGCTCGTTTGTCCAGTTGGGCATTCAAAGAAATAATAGTCAACTGTCTCTGCACCATGCAGTTCCGCATTCACATACAAATGTCAATTGACTAAATGTTGCTTCGTACGGTTCTATTATATCATGGGTAGAACATGCTGTACATGTACTGTACACAGTGATGTACATTTTTCTAGCAGCCTTTAGGACAATTGTCCTGAAGACTGAAAATCAATAGGACACAGTGTCCTGAGATTGCAATTTCAATAGGACAAAAACACGACTCGTAAAACCGCATTTAAAAAGATTTTTCAGTTTAAATTCTTCCACCTTCCGCGACTGTCATGACTAGATACTCAAAGGATTGAATCACATTTCAAAGTTATTTGAACAGTTGTCGGTTTTCTTTTTACTGCCCATCTGTCGACAATGTTTTTCAGGTAGGCATCTGACCGTTCTGCGGGTCCCTCAAGTTTTGCTTTCAGGATCATGTCCTGGGTTTTGACACACAATCGGTTTCTTCGAGCCGTGCACACCAAGTTCTGTGCACTGAATCCTCTCTCAATGATTTATTGCTGAGCCAATGAATGCACTCGAGGCACCATATGGGTTCGGTTTTCTTTTTTTCTTCTTGATCCAACTTGAGGATAAATTAATTCAAAGAATCAGATCCCATATGGTGCCTCGTTCACTCAACAAACTGGTCACACGCAGTGCATACTTTCGCTTGGCAAAACCGAAACCAGCTTTCCTCTTGAAAATTGAACAGTCCGCATGTCCGCTTCATTGTCAAAAACGATCGGACCCTTGACCACTTCTTCTGTAGGTTAATCGGACCTGTGTCCTGCTGGGGTTAAAGCTATAGGTCCTGGGGAAATTGGATTGGTCAGAGACCGGAGACCGACTAAAATGTACATCACTGTGTACATTATGATTATATTTGTCGTGTGGACATGTTCTTGTGCTGTTTAGGGACGAGGCAGGAACGTGAAATTAAAACGACACGAATGCAAACGAGAAGTCATGGCTTTGAAGAATTTGCATGCAATGACGCATCAGTTTGTGCAAGTGAACTTTTGTTTATTTTTGAATAAAGTGTATCAGATGCACATCAAATTGTTGTTTTTGACATGGAGCAGTTTCAAAGTCATATGAAACCGGTGCAAGACATGCCAGGACAAAACAACAGTAATGCACGTGCTACAACAGGGTTCCAGCCACGAAATGTGCTCACAAATTTGTATTTATAAAATGACACAATGACAAAATAATGCAATGACACAACATGCCCCTATCACGAAAACGGACCGATTTTGATAAAGCAAGGGCAGTTTCATGGCAACAAGATGTTGTTTCTGCCAGGCAAGTGGTTCAGAGTGTTGCGGTGTCTCACTTGGACATTTCACTTCCGATTAGTGGGAGATTAACTAATGATCGCTGCCAGGATAAGATTGTGCAGTTTTTCGTTGTAAGAAATACTACTGTTGTGAATTTTAAATTAGAGTGTTGTAACAAGCTCTACCGTTGTTTTCGCTGGCATGTTTGACGTGACATTTTCTAAAAACAGTCCTCAGTTTTTCAATAAAACAATACAGAACAAATTAAATCATTTAACCTTGTAATTTCTGTATGGCATGCATTTGAAAAAAGTGTTCTTTAACTTTTTGTTCAAGGGTATCGTTAGTCCACCGCTCGTGGAAAAAGACAGTGAAATGAACAAGGCAGTATAGCGCGGTAGTGATTGCGCCGAGCGCGATAGCACGCTTTTCTGTACCTCTATTCTTTTGAACTTTCTGAGCTTGTTTTTAATCCAAACAAAACATTTCTATATGTTTTTGGAATCAGAAATCGACAAGAAATACAATGAAATTGTTTTTAAATCAATTTCGGAATTTGATTTTAAACATAATTTTCATATTTTTTATTTTCAGAGCTTGTTTTTAATCCACATATATATAGAGGTTACAACACTCGTGATTTTTTATATGGCTTGTATTTCAGTCAAGACCCAGTGGATGAATATCAAGGGACTATGTTTTAACATGGAGGGGGAATCGAGACGAGGGTCGTGGTGTGTGTGTGTGTGTGTGTGTGTGTGTGTGTGTGTGTGTGTGTGTGTGTCTGTGTGTGTGTGTGTGTGTGTGTGTGTCTGTGTCTGTGTCTGTGTGTCTGTGTGTGTGTAGAGCGATTCAGAGTAAACTACTGGACCGATCTTAATGACAATTTACATGAGAGTTAAGAATAAGAATAAGAATAAGAATACTTTATTATCTCATAGAGAAATTCAGGCGTGGTACATAACAATAGTACAAACAAGACATTGATTTTACATAAAACATATAGCACTATATAACAGGGCAGGTTATAGAAACACCTTCCACATACCTCTCTGGACATTCCTTGCATTGTTCTTACGCATTCAGACATGAACACATCCATGTCTCATTTACACATCGCACACCTGGGTATGATATCCCGTGACGTTTTTTTCCATTTGTTCAATAAATGTCTTTGATGACGTCATATCCGGCTTTTGTTAAAAGTTGAGGCGGCACTGTCACACCGTCATTTTTCAATCAAATTGATTGAAATTTTTGTAAAGCAATCTTCGACGAAGGCCGGACTTCGGTTTTGCATTTCAGCTTGGTGGCTTAAAAATTACTTAATGACTTTGGTCATTAAAAATCTGAAAATTGTAATATTTTTTTTTTATATAAAACAATCCAAATGTGCGTTCATCTTATTCTACATCATTTCCTGATTCCAAAAACATATAAATATAATATATTTGGATGAAAAACAAGCTCTGAAAATAAAAAAAATATAAACAATAATTTTATGATCAAAATTAAATTTCCGAAATCAATTCAAAAACACTTTTATCTTATTCCTTGTCGGTTCCTGATTCCAAAAACATATAGATATGATATGTTTGGATTAAAAACACGCTCAGAAAGTTAAAACGAAGAGAGGCACAGAAAAGCGTGCTATGCAGCACAGCGAAACCACTACCGCGCTAAACAGGCTCGTCAGTTTCTCTCCGTTTTGCACAAGCGGCGGACTACGGTCATTGTGAAAAATGCAGTGCGTTCAGTTTCATTCTGTGAGTTCCACAGCTTGACTAAATGTAGTAATTTCGCCTTACGCGACTTGTTTACTGCATACAGTCGCAGTAGAGATTTTCAGTCCTTGGCCTGTGCTGACGTTATTTTTAGCCAGAACGCTGTGCTGATTTTTATATTTAGTCAAGTTTTGACTAAATATTTTAACATCGAGGGGGAATCGAAACGAGGGTCGTGGTGTATGTGCGTGTGTGTGTGTGTGTGTGTGTGTGTGTGCGTGTGTGTGTGTGTGTGTGTGTCTGTGTGTGTGTGGAGAGCGATTCAGACTAAACTACTGGACCGATCTTTATGAAATTTGACATGAGAGTTCCTGGGTATGAAATCCCCGAACGTTTTGTTTCATTTTTTTGATAAATGTCTTTGATGACGTCATATCCGGCTTTTCGTGAAAGTTGAGGCGGCACTGTCACGCCCTCATTTTTCAACCAAATTAGTTGAAATTTTGGTCAAGTAATCTTCGACAAAGCCCGGACTTCGGTATTGCATTTCAGCTTGGTGGCTTAAAAATTAATTAATGACTTTAGTCATTAAAAATCTGAAAATAGTAAAAAAAAATAAAAAATTATAAAACGATCCAAATTTACGTTTATCTTATTCTCCATCATTTTCTGATTCCAAAAACATATAAATATGTTATATTCGGATTAAAAACAAGCTCTGAAAATTAAATAGATAAAAATTATTATCAAAATTAAATTGTCCAAATCAATTTAAAAACACTTTCATCTTATTCCTTGTCGGTTCCTGATTCCAAAAACATATAGATATGATATGTTTGGATTAAAAACACGCTCAGAAAGTTAAAACAAAGAGAGGTACAGAAAAGCGTGCTATCCTTCTTAGCGCAACTACTACCCCGGTCTTCTTGTCAATTTCACTGCCTTTGCCATGAGCGCTGGACTGACGATGCTACGAGTATACGGTCTTGCTGAAAAATGGCATTGCGTTCAGTTTCATTCTGTGAGTTCGACAGCTACTTGACTAAATATTGTATTTTCGCCTTCCGCGACTTGTTATATTTAGTCAAGTTTTGACTAAATATTTTAACATCGAGGGGGAATCGAAACGAGGGTCGTGGTGTATGTGTGTCTGTGCGTGTGTGTGTGTGTGTGTGTGTGTGTAGAGCGATTCAGACTAAACTACTGGACCGATCTTTATGAAATTTGACATGAGAGTTTCTGGGTATGAAATCCTCGAACGTTTTTTTTCATTTTTTTGATAAATGTCTTTGATGACGTCATATCCGGCTTTTCGTGAAAGTTGAGGCGGCACTGTCACGCCCTCATTTTTCAACCAAATTGGTTGAAATGTTGGTCAAGTAATCTTCGACAAAGCCCGGACTTCGGTATTGCATTTCAGCTTGATGGCTTAAAAATTAATCAATGACTTTGGTCATTAAAAATCTGAAAATTGTAAAAAAAAATAAAAATTTATAAAACGATCCAAATTTACGTTTATCTTATTTTCCATCATTTTCTGATTCCAAAAACATATAAATATGTTATATTCGGATTAAAAACAAGCTCTGAAAATTAAATATATAAAAATTATTATCAAAATTAAATTGTCGAAATCAATTTAAAAACACTTTCATCTTATTCCTTGTCGGTTCCTGATTCCAAAAACATATAGATATGATATGTTTGGATTAAAAACACGCTCAGAAAGTTAAAACAAGTCGCGTAAGGCGAAAATACAATATTTAGTCAAGTAGCTGTCGAACTCACAGAATGAAAGTGAACGCAA
>NW_027128388.1:0-5000 GCF_037325665.1 Littorina saxatilis
TGGAATATGTACCAGTGTATTCCTACCGTAGCTGTTTCACAGCGCATGGCCTAAAGCAAGAAACCTTGATCGTGGAGGTGTATATTATACTTGTCCTCTGTAGGCGTCTGAGAATCTCCTAGTAGTTCTTTTATTTCTCGGCTCGGCATTCCAACAAACAGATCGCAGTGTTTTCGCACGGCAACGGACACCGTTCGCACACTTGTTGCACACGTGCACACAGTATGTCCTGAAAAAAGTGCGCGCACGTCTCCTGTGTTTAGCGGAATGTAACCATCGCTTTAGGTGGAGTGGGGGTATGTGTTATTGGTCGATGTTGTCAAAATGTCAGTCCGGAAAGGAGGTGAAGGCGGCGGGGTGGTAGGAGAGACAGGGGAGGGGTGCGGTTGAGGTAAGGATAAGAGGTGTATGTGTCTCTCTTCTTTTGGCTGCGAGTCTATCTGTATCTCTGCAAGTATCTATCGAAAACATATCACTGTTTGGAAGCAGTACGAACTAAAAACCGAGCTATGTCTCGGTCGAGAGAGGTTCGCTTTCATGGAAGTCAAAGGATGAATTATGGTTTCTGCATGTATGTGGTTCAGTTGTTGTCTTTAATCTGTATAAGTATGTTGCCTTTATTGTCAGTCCCGTGCCATAAACACAAATCAAATAACGGGTTATTGATGTCTAAATCAGAATACTTAAAAATAAGCCGCAAAAAGTGTGAAGACGACAAAACTGAGACGTATTATGCCAAGCTCATAGGCTACCTAGCACCCTTAGTCGGCTTTTGTAGATCTCTTCTTAAGTTATATAATTAGAGTTTATGGTTGGAATAGTAGTACCACAGAACATGTAAAAATCAAATGTACACGACAAAGTGCATCTGGTAGCTCAGCGGGTTGCGTACTGGAAGTGTGGTCCTGGGGGTCACAGGTTCGAATCCAACTTTATGAGATGACTCAGAGACGGTATCCATATCTCAGCCCCGTGAAGGACTTTGGTCATTCGACCAGAAGTGTAGGTGGCTGATTACATCTTTAACAATCACATACCTGGGTCAAGATTGGTTTTGCTGCCAGCTTTCCACTGGGATGAAACGACCCGAATTTTCCAGTAATGTAACGATTAAAGTACACAAATGAACTAAAACTTAAATGAAAATAATGTGTTTGGAACTGACTTCCATCGATAAAAGCATTACGATGACAAATATAACACGAGGCCATAGAGAGTTTAGTTAAATAAGACAATCGTTGCCTTGACCATTCAACCGTTAGACACATTGGAGAGAGTAGTAGCTTGTCCCCCGCATTTTATGAAAGGCTGACAACAACAACAACAACAACAACAACAACAACAACAACAACAACAACAACAACAACAACAACAACAACAGCAGCAGCCAAACAAATAAGCAAACACGGACAGCAGTTACAGGCATTGCCGCACACACAAAAGCACTACCTTCCGGTGGTGACGTCACAAAGATCACCAAGTGCATGACCCCCTGACCTCATTACCGTTTCATCCTTTAACCTAATCACAGAGTGGCAAGGTGAAACAACACAAGGCGGTCTGTTTTCTCCCCCTTGAAATCACAGAGTTGTTCACATGTGGAAGCGATAGGGCTGCGTTTCTTCAAACTTACCGCTCTCCTGTGTTTGTTCTTCAAAGAGCTGGCTATAGATTTCAAAGTACACGAGGCGTAGTCTCTCGCTGCTGTCAGAAACCTTGTTCTCAGAAGATGCAAGCCTTCCCTGATCATTACCAGAAGCTGTTAAGCCATTAAAGACATGACACGTATTTGCTTCTTGCGTGGTTTTGTTTGTTTTGCTCTTAAAAAACAACAACAACAGTCGTAGCAGTTTAAAAGGTCATGCACTCCCGTCAAAAATGCGATCATCAGAATGTGACATAATTGATCCAGCTCTGGAATACCAACATCGTTTGATTAAATCGTGTGATTCTAAGGTCAAGTGTTCAATACAGATATTTATATGTTTTTGTCAGTACTGACGTGCAAAGAGCAGACTGTCTTCTGACACCTAAGCAACAGTTACACACGCGAGTGAATAGCAAATAAACAAACAAGCAAGCCGTGCCCTCCCCCATGTGTCCCTGTGGAGACGCAGAGCAGGATGCAGCCCACATCCTGCAGGACTGCAGAAATCTCCAGCCCCTGAGGAGAGAGATCTGGACCAGGCCGGTGCCCCTTCATGAGAAGCTGCATGGACCTGTGGAGGCTCTTCATAAGACCACCAGCTTCATTACCAGAGCTGGACTCCAAGTTTAACATTGGCGAACGACAAGAAGAAGAAGAAGAAGAACAAACAAGCAAGCATGCAAACAAACATACATTAAAGTAACACACGCACACACACCACACACACACACACACACACACAAACACACACACACATACACACACACACACACGCACGCAAACACACACACACACACACACATACACACACACACACACACACACACACACACACACACACACACACACACACAAAGAGACAAATAAAAAATCAATTACACATTTGTTTTATTTTAAACAAACAACAAGCAAACAAACACGCACACGCACACACACACACACACACACACACACACACACACACACACACACACACACACACACACACACACACACACAATGTAACACACAATCAAACACGCCTTTTTATATATTTTTTATACACTTATTTATTTTTTACAAATGCAACACGAGCAAACATTGAGGACATGATGAACGTACTACCTGATTAATAATAATACAGTCAGATAATAATACTGTCAAACAAACAGCAAAAACAAACAAACAAACAACCAAACAAAAACAAAAACAAACAAAAAAGACATATATATACACAAATCATCACATCTCTGCACAACCTAGCGTACTACCTAACCAACTCTTCCTATGGTGACCATAATTCTACAAATTTGGTAATGTTACCAGCATTGAAACTGGAATATTTTTCTATTTCAAATCTTTATTTCAACCTTCTTAAAAATATGTATAACAGTGGCCTAGTCTCTTGTAACTTACTCTTATAAATATAAAACTTTGCAAACAAAACGATAAAATCCAAAACCACATCTACCTTAACACAAAATAAATTCTTCTGTAAAAAGAATATTTGCGCGGTAAATACAACTTCTGTCAAATCTTCCAAATCAGTCCAAAATTTCCGACTAAGCGGGCAGTACCAAAATATATGGGAAATTGTTTCATTTTCATTTTTACAAAAGGCACAAAGGGGACTGTCAAAAATCTTTTGAACAAATAACCGGCTAGCAACACCAAGAATGCGATGAAGCAATCTGGTCTGGAACCATCTTAACTGTGTGTCCTTATAGTTGTTTTAAAACACTTATCAAAAATCTGTTTCCAGTTCAGGTTGTACAAATACATATTCCATCTGTTCATGCCTGCAGGGTTATCATCAAATTTTGATTTCAAAAAAACTTCTTTAATTGCCTGTTTGCCTCTACAAATAATCTGCCACGGTTTATAATCCCTAATCTGAAAACCATTCAACGAATCAATTTGTACTTTTTTCTGATATTTTCGTAAGGACTTAATCACTCCCTCGTAGAATAAAAATTAGTTTGAACAAAAGGAAAATGTAACCTAAATTCTTCAAAGGTAAAAAAAACTTCCATTTAAATGTAGCAACTGATGGACAAGCACTACATCATTTTCAATCTATTCCTTATTTACTATTGTACCGTGGTCTCGTATAATGTTCAAATTGTAATGTATACATTCGGAAACAAAATCATTCACATTAATTACCTCGCTTAAGGAACAGCATTTCGTATAATGTTTCAAAACATTCTTCCAAAAAGGGTTACCACATCGTTTCATTAACACATTTACATACTCGGCACCCACTTTAAATATGTCTTTCATTCCAGGTATCATATCAAAAATAAGCTTTTTTACATCAAATTCAAACATCTTTAATCTGCGAATCCAATTTATCTTTACTGCGGGTAGGTCTGGCAATACAGTTAATAAATAAACCAATTTTGAAAGGACCAAAGTTTTCAAAATTATAATTCTACCGAATGGTGTTAACTGTCTTCTGCTCCAATCGTTTAAAATTCTTTTAATCTCTATTAATTTTCCTTCATAATTAATTTCCAAAATGGAGCCGGTGTTTGTCGAAAATACGCATTTGTTTAATTTTGAAAAGGGGAAGTTTGGGGCTAATAATCGTTTTGTCTGACGAGAACTGAAAGGATCAATGTCAAGATTTATGTCGAAAGTCTCTCAGTCAAAATGTATGTCGAAAGTCTCTCAGTCAAAATGTATGTATAAAGTCTCTAAGTAAAAATTTAAAATATCACTCTCGTAACACTGTTTTCGCTGGTCTATAGCTTTGGAGAATGGACCCATCCCCCATAATTATGCACAATTCCACCCCTCACATTTACACAACCGAAACTAACGAGTTACCCACGCTTGGATTCACTATCCTGAATTTTAAAAACACAGGAAGAAAAAACAAAAAAACACACACAGAAACCACCTTCATCAATAATTCCAAATTTGAAACTGTAGCGTGCAAGCGTCGGGTCCTTTTGGTTGGCCGTGGGAAGCTCGCTGGGGCTAACTCGCCGTAAAACTGTAATCATCTAATCTAATCGGCCATTTACTTGCAGCAGACATCGCGGCGTGTCCACTGAGGAATACTAATAGGGGTGTGCACTCGCAAGGCTTCAGTTGCAGCGCGTTTTCCTCGAGTCCTTGTGTGTCTTCAAAATTCCAATTCTTTTGGTCCAGTAAGCTTTGATTTTCGTTTTTGTTGTTGTAGTTTGTTCTACTTGTATGAATCATTGGCGAACAGATTTTCTTTTGTAATCTGAAACTGATATAGTCATTGAATGTCATTAACGTTCTAAAATCAAGTCTGAAAACGCGGAGTACTAATGTGTTCCAGTCAGTTTACTTGAGGTCAATTTGTGTCTTCAATATTTCAATTCTTCTGTCCCATTTT
>NW_027128388.1:7500-15318 GCF_037325665.1 Littorina saxatilis
ACAGTAGCAGCAACAAAAAACAACAACAGTAGCAGCAACAAAAAACAACAACAGTAGCAGCAACAAAAAACAACAACAGCAACAACCCCTTTTGTCTCTGTAAATTCCTCTGTTTTTAATATAGTTCCACATCCCCCTCCCCCACAATTTGTTAACCTGGTTTCTTACATTGTCATGTCCACCATCTGACATCATGACGATTTGTGTAATGTTGAATTGTTTTGTACACGTAAAATAAGCTTTTGCTTGAGTTCGTGTCCTAGCTGTATATTTTTAATGGTTTCATGTTATGTATTTTGAATAAAATGTTGTTCAAACCAACAACAACACGAGGAGAAGAAGGAGGAGGAGAAGAGGATGATCATGACAAAGTATCGACGTTGGTTGCACGTAAATGCAACGTTGAGGCGACATTTGCTTCTTAAGATACCTTTTTTTTGCAAATTAGACCCTAAAGTCCATGACTACTGATTTAGTTAATATACACAAAATAAAATCCACATTTTAATCATTACAGCATGCAAGCAATGTGATTTTCATGCAACATGCTATTTACGTAAAATTCATGTTTATTCCAACGTTGTTAGCACACCAACAAATCACAATAACGCAACGTTGCTTTTACGTTGTGTTTTTTGGGTTGGATCCACGTAAATTTCACGTATATTTCGCACACAACAAAAATTAACATTTTCGCAACGTCGTATTTACGTTGTGTGTTTGCTGGCGAGGAACAAGAAGACTCCTCTATTAATATGACAGCTAAACCACATCAACCGAAAAGCTACTGCTACTGCGTACAATTTATTATTGATCATTCTATAGATTGACTACCTCGGCGTGAATGGGATGGTATTACAACGTGATACAAGATATGATCGCATGTGTTGGAGCAATTAAAACCACAGCTAATTAGCTACTGGTCGTGGTTGAGGCATGCATGCAATCAAAGGTGCAAGAAACTAGGTTAATCAAAGAACGGGATAGAAGGTGTGTGCTGTAATTTTGGTAGTAAATAGAATCAATGGCTCGTCCCAAGAAAACATTTAAGAAACTGTCAGAAGGCTGTGTTCACTAATAAGTTCGATGTTCAGAAATGCGTGTTTTTGCTTGTTTGTGAGTGTGCTTGTTTTTGGTTTGGTCGTTTGGTTGTTAAGATGTTTGATTGATTTTGTTTGTTTGTTTGTTTGTTTGATTGTGCTTGGTTGATTGGTTGATCGGTTGGCTGGTTGTTTGGTTGGTTGTTTGTTCAAGTGACCTTCAGATCATGGCCGAAATTCACATTATTGTATGATAGCAAGATGACAAAAACAAGCAATATCACACACTTCACCGCACTCCACATTTCATACACGGCAGTCTAAACAAGCATGCATGCAGATACACACAGACACGTACTAAAACTCACAGACACTGACAGATGTGACCCGTTCTCCCAAAATGATAGATACGTCGCTGGCAGCCAACTGCTCAGCCAACAGAATAAGGTGGTGAGGGTCAATATGGTTGAAATTCACTTATTTGCTGTTTCGGAGAGAACTATGCTTCATTTACTTTACACTGCCCTGCATTTAGTCAAAATCATCCTAAAAATGTGTTAAACTTGATTTTATTGATGCCTACTACGATCCGAAGCGTCCATTTCTTGTAAACAAAGGCCACACAAGGCCACATTGTCAAACTGGTTATTTGCAGAACCCCCGCTTATTATACATCGTTGGAAAGGTCCAGGACTAAATGTTGATCTGGTGCACCAAGAGTTTCATAGAAACCCCAATCATAACGGTTGTAACGGCCAAAACAAAAATCTTTCTGTTCTCATTTATACGGTCTCGTATACTATTTCTCATCATTTCATAAGCTATCTATGAAGCATGTATTACCTAGGTTGCTAGGGTAAAATACCTGTTTTCAGTGTGACAACTTCAACCGCGATTTTCGCAAAATGGCCAACATGCTGGTTAGAAGCTTAAAACTAATGTAACAAAGTCCTTTTTCTTATCACTCACTTGCAACTTACATCATCTTAAAGAGGGATTGCCGTGCATTCTTAGCTTATGCATATCACAGGATGTTAATGATCAACATCGATCATTTTGTGAGAACGGGTCTCAGATATACACAGAGATAAACACATATTATGCATACAGCGACACACTCAAACACACACAGACACAGACACAGACACAGACACACATGTACACACGCACACATACACACACACACTCACACACACACACACACACACACGCACACACACACACATACACACACACACACACATACACGGTGGGGGGTTGGACGGGGGGGGAGGGGGGGGGTGGCAGCCAGAAATATTCATCGTCTCTACTTGTCTACAGAATGATGACTCGTTCGAGTCAGGACAGATCGATTTCAACTTTAAAACCCCTGCACGACTCGTGCCATTTTATACGTGATCTTCCATTGAGTACATTTCAAAGGTGGTTTGACGTCGGTTGTATAGGTTGCAGTTGAGTCTAACCAATAGCAGTGTGCTAATTTATTTTTTACAGCACAGTATCTTACTCCAGGTAATGTTGGGCGTCATCAATCTGAGAAAGATATGAAGGACCCCAAAAGCCAGTTGTGATAACTGGATAGTTTGAAGCGGTTTTGTGTCATAGATTTAACAGCAAACATTCAAACAGACAATTATTGTCAGAATGACACAAACATGATGCTTCTTGGAGCTGGTCACGGAACAAAAAAGAAAGTTGAAGATTGACTTTTCTTTGGCGAATTTCCTATACACGTGTAGATGCGACTTTGGACAGAAACAAATCGAAATAGTTGTATCGGCGGGCTTTGCCCTGCTACGTTTCCCCACGCCATGGCGAGCTACTGTCCTACTGAGCCAAGTCAAAACGGAATGTAAGCAAAGAGTTAAAACTGTCATACATGTACCAGCAAACACACACGACGTGTGTACGACTTGGGGGGGGGGAGGAGGGGGGTGGAGGAGGGGGCAGGAGCTACCTTGATCCGCGGGTTACGGGTTCGAATCCGGACCGGGAAGGACACGGGGCAACTTTATGTGCAGACTCACAGACAGTATTCATGTCCCAGCCCCGTGTCACCGCTGTGGCATGTCTGCCAGAAGTGCAGGTGTCTGATTACGCCTAAACACGCACACACCTGGGCAGCGCGGCTCTGTTGCTACTAGCTTTCCACCGGGAGGAAGCGACCCGACTTTTTCAGCGATAGGACAATAAAGTAATGAAAATGAAAACGAATAAAAAGTAACTGCGGTGGCACCTGCGATGAAAGGACGATGAAAGGGCATGTACCCTTTTCACCAGCCAGAGGTGTCCCTTCATTTCAGGTGCTCTGTTGTGACAGGTATGTTTTGTTAAAGATAATGGTATCCTTTCATAGCAGGTGTCCTCTCGTTGGAAGGGCCTCACACCATGGCAGAGATGTATCACACGTAGTTTCAAAGATTTGACTAAGTGCATAACGAGTTCGGGATGAATGCTTTGGAAACGGGAAGAAATAACAGTTCAAAAGAAAGTGTTACTTTCTTCTTTGCACCCCTTACGAAAGAAATGACGGTAAGTAAAGTCAAACCTGGCGACCACCTCTTGATAACGACCAGCTGCCTATTGCAACAACCCCAAAGAAAATCCAGTGAGGTTCTTTCCCGCAATTTAACTTTCCGTAACGTTCACCTGTCTATAACGACCAATTTTGGTCCCTTTGGTGGATGTTATAAACAAGTTCGACTATGATCGCAGCGACAAACAACGAAAGACCTCTTACATAATACCAATGATTGTTTTATTACTTCTTCATTTATCACTGCTTCGGCCAAAAGAAATAATACTTCTGCATGCGATAGTCCAGATCGTATGACAACCTTTGAAAGGCCAAGTGTGATTACTTGAACATATTTTACGGCGAGCAACGTTTGAAATCCCCAATGTGATTGTTCGCTCAACTCCAAATGGTAAATCTGACTACTGGACTTTTGATTCGGTACCAGCGAATACTCAGTCTTAGAGATGTTGGAGATTTGGAGACGGATTCTAAGAGTGAAATACGACTGTAACCCTTCGTTGTTTACAAAATGGAGCTTATTGGTGAAATAACAGGTGTGTCAGTGTGTGTGTTTGGAGGGGTGTGTGTGTGTGTGCGGGGGAACAGTGATGTTTAAGGGGTTTGGGCGGTGTAAGTGGGTAGGCGTGGGATGGGGAGACTACGTGTGTGTGTGTGTGTGTGTGTGTGTGTGTGTGTGTGTGTGTGTGTATGTGTGTGTGTGTGTGTGTGTGTGTGTGCGTGTGCGTGCGCGCGTTCGTGGGTTCGTGCGTGCGTGCGTGCATATGTGTGTGTGTGTGTGTGTGTGTGTGTGTGTGTGTGTGTGCGTTCGTGCGTTCGTGTGTGCGTGCGTGCGTATGTGTGTGTGTGTGTGCGTGCGCGCGTGTGTTCGTGCGTGCGTATGTGCGTGCGTGCGTGCGTGTGTGTGTGTGTGTGTGTGTGTGTGTGTGTGTGTGTGTGTGTGTGTGTGCCTGAGACGCAAACGTACAACGCAACAGTTATGCAAGTAGAAGACGTTTCTGTAATCCTGCTAGTCCCAACTTTCATCTCTTCGTTGGAGCGACAGAATTGGGTGATCCCTTTTTAAATCTCCCCCGTGATACCTGCGATTCCGATGAAGATCTTTCCACAGCTTTTGTTTATCTTAACGCTAAGAAAGGGACTTAGGCAAAAAGAGAAATAACAAATACCGAAATATAAAAACAGGAAGAGGAGTAAGGAATGTAAGCTCAGGTAAAGATGGAAGGATGAAGATGGTATTGCGATGTGTTAGCGTAAAGACAGGAATGGCCACAATACAATCTAGGAACCATTCGCTGCGGAAAAAATGCACACTTCCAACAGGTACACATTCTCGCGCACGCACGCACGCACGCGCGTACGCACACACACGCACACACACATACACACATACACACACACACACACACACACACACAGAACTAAAGTTAACGCTGAACGCAGAACGAAAAGTTGGGCAGAGAAAAAAACCAGACACACAGACAGAGGGACAGACAAACAGGACTGGTTCTAAGTCAGACTGGAAAAAACAAACAGAAAGCCAACGAATTGATTAAGCTATAACAGAAAAAAAGATAAAGGCATACCAAAATACGGACAAAAGGTGAAATAACTGACAAACGGAAAAGACAGACAAAACCGACAAGAAATAAAGACAAATACAAATAAACAGAACACAAGACAAAATACAAAATAAAACATTAGCCAGTCAAACAGCCTCAACAAAAAACAAAAAACAAATAATAAAGATGGAAGAAGATGATATAACGACTTGTTTATAGCGAAAGGGTAAAGAAGGGGCTAACAACAAACACTGACTCCAAAACGCCACAGTGTCAAACGCACGTGCAATGCGCTATATTGCCACTGACTGCCGCAACCACAGTGGGATACGGATGAGATATATGCTGAGTTATCACGTCGTCAGAATCCCATGGATAACGCTCCCCCCTTGTCTGGGGGAACGATTGACCCCCTCTGTTTCTAGCACTTCTACCTTTCTTCTGTGTAGTGGATTTGAAAAACACACGTTGGAATGTATGCAATTACACTCCGACTTTTTTGTATTTTATTTGTGGGTTTTTTCTCAGTTTTTTTCTTCTTCTAGGAAGTGCGCCAAGGAGTGGGTGTGATTTCGTAACGACACGATGGAAATTGAATAATTTGGATTTTTTTTGCAATGAGAGAGTGAGTGGGAGGGGGAAAATGTCGGCAACAGACGTTACGGTGTAGGTGAGGAGGTGGCGGGAGGAGCGGGAGGGGGGGGGTGGTGGAGATATGGGACACGATCACGTGACCAGCATACCTGTAACTACAAGGACTGATTAAAAAAATGTTGGGCCTTGAATTAGACGAATTTCTTGACCGAAAGCTATATATTCACGTTGCACCGATTTCTTCTCGTCATCGTCTTTAAAACGTCATCGTTGTCGTCATCGTCCTCCTCCTCCTTCTCCTCCTCCTCCTCCTCCTCCTTCTCCTCCTCCTCCTCCTCCTCATCATCATCATCATCGTCATCATCATCATCATCATCATCATCATCATCATCATCATCACAATCGGCTTTTTCGTCTTCGTCTTCATCATAATCTTTAACACGTCATCGATGTCGTCATCGTCGCTGTCTTCCTCCTCCTCCTCCTTCTCCTCTTCCTCCTCCTCCTCCTCATCATCATCCTCATCATCATCGTCATCATCATCCTCAACAGCAGCAACAGCAGCAGCAGAAGCAGACCCCCCGCGGGTTAGGGGGAAGAATTTACCCGATGCTCCCCAGCATGTCGTAAGAGGCGACTAACGGATTCTGTTTCTCCTTTTACCCTTGTTAAGTGTTTCTTGTATAGAATATAGTCAATGTTTGTAAAGATTTTAGTCAAGCAGTATGTAAGAAATGTTAAGTCCTTTGTACTGGAAACTTGCATTCTCCCAGTAAGGTAATACATTGTACTATACGTTGCAAGCCCCTGGAGCAATTGTTTTATTAGTGCTTTTGTGAACAAGAAACAATTAACAAGTGGCTCTATCCCATCCCCCCCCCCCCCCCCTTTCCCCGTCGCGATATAACCCTTCGTGGTTGAAAACGACGTTAAACACCAAATAAAGAAAGAAAGAAAGCAGAAGCAGCAGCAATATTGTCGATTGTCGTCGTTATTGTCGTCATCGCCAGTCAGTAACGACATTAGACAGCTGTAGTCATCATTGTTTTCTTTTCCATCTTCTTCACAAATGTGACCCTCCACCACGGAATGAGTCGCATGTCACCTTTGCATGATTTTCATATTTTTACATTTTCCTAAAGAGTTGTTTATGCTCTATCCAGTGGTGAAAACTGTTTTAGAAAAGAGCGAAAACTGTTTGAGTTGTAAGCCTGTGACTAAGGTGACCCTCACACTGTTACCACACACTTCCCGGACTTATATTAAGCCTGGGCAGAACCGCGCGAGGTGACATGCGACTCATTTCGTGGTGGAGGGTCACAAATGTGTCAGGGGTAGTTTGCTTGCGTAATCGGAGCGGACCCAGATCTTTTTCGCTTGCATCAGCTTCTGAAACAAAAGCCTTCTCGAACAGAAGTTTTTACGCTTGAAGAATGCTGTACCTGCCAGTGATGATGATGATGATGATGATGATGATGATGATGATGATGAGGATGATGATGATGATGGTGTGTGTGTGTGAGTGTGTGTGTGTGTGTGTGTGTGTGTGTGTGTGTGTGTGTGTGTGCGCGCGCGTGAGTATGTCTGTACCTGTGTGTTTGTGTGTAGCTCTTTCTCTCTCTCTCTCTCTCTCTCTCTCTCTCTCTCTCTCTCTCTCTCTCTCTCTCTCTCTCTCGCTCTCGCTCTCTCTTTCTCTCTGTGTATGTGTACGTCTGTGTGGGCATCAGTTGTGTTTACATCTGCACCTGCGACTGAAACTGGCGTAACCCAATTTCATTTGCTCTCCCACAACTGATTTTAAACGGTACGATCCCTCCACCATCCCACCACCCCCTCCGTCCGCCTCGATTCTAGCATCTTAATAGACCATGTTTCAGAAGTAACTCTGTTAGATTTGTACGGGTTTGCATGGGTTGTGAAAGAGTGAAAGAGTGAAAGAGTGAACACATTTGGTCTTATTGAAGTAAACTGTCCTACAATAACATTAGGCCGGGCCAGTCACTATAATAATAATAATAATAATAATAATAATAATAATAATAATAATAATAATAATAATAATAATAATAATAATAATAATAATAAT
>NW_027128389.1:0-17011 GCF_037325665.1 Littorina saxatilis
CCCCTCCCTCTCTCTCCCCTCTCTCTCTCTCTCTCTCTCTCTCTCTCTCTCTCTCTCTCTCTCTCTCTCTCTCTTTCTCTCTGTGGAACAGTATACAGACCGAGGAAGTTGTGGAGACAAGGCAATGTGCCTTAAACCTTTATCCTTGTAAAATAAAGTTTGTTCATTCTCTCTCTCTTTGTGTTATAATTTTATGTTATGTTCTTATTTTTTATTGTGACTACAGGGTTGTGTTTTGTCGCAATAATTTGCAGTTTGTGAACGAATGGCGTTTCCTTGCAGAGTGGTATCATTATATGAACATGCAATATTTCGTTCCGCCATCTTCCTTTTAACTCTGGATCTCTTATTGGCTTTTTGGCTGTGCCGTTTAGTTTTACAGTGTTTGAAAGACAGCTCTGAGGTGGTAGGTACAACTCTAAATTGAGGCAGGCCTAAAGACACATTTCTATTTTGTAAAAACAGCTCATAAAGTATTTGTTCTTGTTCTTGTTCTTGAACAGTTCTTTCTCTTGTTATTTACTCTAAGTTTACATCCAGGTAGAGTCACGATCTGAATATTTATGTACATTCAGGTAAAATAAAATTTAAAAAATGTGGACACAGCCTTTGGTAAAAGTAAAATCTAAGTAAAAAAAGTGAAGTGGCGCTGTGGCTAAAAAGAAGCGTTGCCATTTCTTACCATTACCTCATCTTCCTGTCATTCAAGTTCAAGTGTCCGTTTCTCACAGGGGAGCGTCAGTCGTTCGACAGAGAAACATTCACAAAGGCTGTGGAGGAAGAGAAAGCTGAGAAACGTCGACAGGACGCTGTGGAAGAAGCCAAACAGAAGAAGAAGAAGAGGAGGAAAATGAAGGAAGAGGCAGAAGAGGATGAGGAGGAATCTGCTGAGCGAGAGGAGGAAGGGGAGGAAGAGGACCGTAAAGAGAACAACAAAAAAAGGCAAATCAAAAAACTCCACCAAGGTTTGTTTTGTGGGAATGGAATAATGATTCTTTCCTTTGTTGCTGTCTTTCTTTGGAATGGAATAATGATTCTTTCCTTTGTTGCTGTCTTTCTTTGGAATGGAATAATGATTCTTTCCTTTGTTGCTGTCTTTCTTTGGAATGGAATAATGATTCTTTCTTTCTTTTATTGCTGTCTTTCTTTCTTATCTCTTTCTTTTACGAGAGGTATACCAGTTCCAGTCTTCATAGTGGAATAATGATTCTTTCTTTCTTTTATTGCTGTCTTTCTTTCTTATCTCTTTCTTTTACGAGAGGTATACCAGTTCCAGTCTTCATAGTGGAATAATGATTCTTTCTTTCAGTGCCCACTTTCTTTCCCTTCTCTTTTTATGTGTAGTGTGCCTTTTATATTCTTCATAACTGTGAGGAGTCTTATGGTTACCTCCCGTGGATCATGTGACTGTTTGTGGTGGTGGGGGGGGGGTGGAGGTGGGGGGTGGGGGGGGTGTGGTTTATGGCATATACGTAAAGTTAGTATTTTACTTCTTTTTGTGTGCTTTTCTCCATAATCTTTGCTTTTCTCCTTATTATATAAAACGGAGCGTGTGTTGGATATTATGTCAAAGAATGAAGCATCAGAAAGTAATGTTTTAATAGAGATTTGCAGAATTCATGAAGTGCAGAAGAGAAAAGTCTGTGGTGAAGCTGTGTAAGGCTTTGAAAGTCGACTCCGGTCTTAAAGGGCAGCTGTCGGGTTGCCTGGCCACAAAAATGTGCAGAGTTGCGTGCAAAAACGTGTTTAAGAGTTTTTCGAGTTGATTCAACAAAAAGCTGTGGATTTGGTCCACAAGAACACACTTTTATCGACAGTTTAAAACCATTCAAATGCGTAAAACTTTCTGCTAGTATTCACAATCTGCAAGAAAATGAAGCAGTTGGCAGGCCGAAACGACGTGAAATCTGCGACCGACAACTCTGTCAGCACAAGAAGAGCCGACGCAGCGTGAGCCTCTGGCCTGCTTGCTGTGACGTCACTGGCAGAAACCGATAAGGCCGCTCGGCTGCGAAAACTACAGTACAATGTAGACCACAACTGGACATCTGTAATCCTGTACGCGTGATTAATTCTTGCACAAAGTAAAGTATTAGAGTGGTGGTATCTTCTCAAGACCCACGTTCCCATTTTACTCTCATAATCTGACCAACTGCAACCTTCACAAGTCATTTCTAGAGTGGTTCTCATGCTGTTGCTACTCCTCCATCCACCCGTTTGAATCATAAAGTTGTTCCAACCACAGACCTTTTTGTCACTGGTCAGGCACTTTACACTTATGAAGTAGGTCCGCTTGAGGTGTCACGCCAATTACCATGTACGTGTGAGGTACCGAATTCAAGACAAACACCAACTCTGTCGGTGGGAAAACCTAGTATAGAGATGATGACAAAACCTCTTCAGTTACTCACTCAAGTAGGTAGACGAGATAAGATAAAGGGGAGAAAGATGGAGGCAAAGATGAAACAGTGAAGCAAGTGTTGAAAATGGGGGAGGGGGTTCGGTCACGAAAAATCAAAGATGAATTTGTCAAACTGTGTTTGTGATGGTTATCCGGTGTGTGTGTGTGTGTGTGTTTGATTACACGTGCCTGTGTATGTCAGTGTGTGTGTGTCAGTGTGTGTGTGTGTATCACATGTGTGTGTGTGTGCGTACATGTGTGTGTGTGTGTTTGTGTGTGTGTGTGTGTGTGTGTGTGTGTGTGTGTGTGTGTGTTTGATTACACGTGTCTGTGTATGTCAGTCTGTGTGTGTCAGTGTGTGTGTGTGTATCACGTGTGTGTGTGTGCGTACATGTGTGTGTGTGTGTTTGTGTGTGTGTGTGTGTGTGTGTCCCTCGGCGCGTGACAATATCTGCCAATAAGTTGAACAAAAACAGGGTTCAAGTGGGAAAACCTGAAAATAGCGGGCGAAATACATGTTATGAACTCCGTTATTTACTATTTGAAATGTTCTATCCTGGGAGAAGTCGCCCTCGCACCCCGTCCTTAGTTTCTCTTCACCTACCCGTGAAGTATGCTTGAGGGCATGACTAGACTACCCGATTGCGCCCATTGCACGGCATAAAGAGGGCGCCGTTCCACCCGGCCGATTCCGCTGTACACGTCACGTGTCCAAGGGAAGTCATTTTCGAGCCGGCTGCATCGACTCGGCCAAGAACGCAAACTTTCTTCGATTAAAGGCATTGTAGTATGTCATAAATCTTGGGACTGGTGTTATCAAGCTTTCAAAAATCACCAAGTAACTTTTAAGTATAGTTTCAATTACATGAGAACTCATTCTGCTGAATGGATTGTGAGAGCCAGAACCCAACAGCTGCCCTTTAAAGTGTTCTCTTGAGGAAATGCTTGTTTTCCATTTCCAATCATTTCGATATCATTGATGTAGTGTTTGACATCATTTTCGTAATACCTGTTCACTGTGAGTGCTGGTTGATCGTTGTCAGTCTTCTTTTTCTCACCTGATTTGTTGTGGGGGTTGTTTCAGAGGGAGGCATGTTTCCACCTTACAAGAAAACCAAGCGAGGACGCTCTGCTGCTGGGTAAGAGAGTTATCATTGCTCGGTTTCACCCGGTTGTTTCAAGTTTTTGTGTGTGCATGTGTGTAAGTGTGCATGCATGCATACGTGCATGCATGCGTGCGTGTGTGTGTGGACGTGCATGCTGTTACATGACTTTGTAGAATCAGAAGTACATGAACTCAATCGATTAGAAAAATCTCATTGACTTGAATATGCGCTCATGTAAATGAAAAGCGGTCAGAGACCAATAACGTTTTTCTGAAAGATTTTTATTTCATAATCATTTTGATTCTTTTTGTCAATCAATATCCGCAGTTTCATTGCTTCTGATTTTGTTCTTGCCGCTGTTGTTCTAATGTCAATTTAAAATCCCATTCCAGGCATAACGATGAAGTGGTGGAGATTCTGATGAGCATGAGCCAAGGAAAGCTGGCGGCCGGCAAAGAAGAGATGGATGACTCGGCCAGTGATGCTGGCAGCGTGGATTCCTTTGTCAGCAGCACCAGCAGCAAAAGCAACTCTGCTGCCTTTGTTCCCAAAGTCGCTCGACCCACACTCATCATGAAAGGCCAACGATCTTCCCCGTCTTCGAGAAATGTGGTTGTGGAGTCCGAGGTTCCAGACCCAGAAAGTCCCATGAGCATTATAGGACCAAGTCTGAGATCAATGCCGTTACAAGGCGAGAACATCGTCAACATCAACCAGTCGCTAGTGCCACAATATGAAATTGCGAATGGTACTGCAGGCGATGGTTCTACACCTTCTAATGGTGTGGATAACAATTCCGGAGCAAGCAGTAGTGCTCCAGCGCTGACCATACCTGCCGGAGGTCAGGTGGTGGACATTGCATCTTTCATCGATGGCTTGCAGACGCAGACGTCGCAGCCGGTGGACGTCGTGTTGGTGGAACAGCAGGCGGAGGGGGGGCAGCAAGGCCTGGTCCATGTGTATCTCGTTCCTCGCGCAGCAGAGGGAGGGGAAGAGAACAGCGTTCAGAGTGAGAGGGACAGTGAAAACCGCGTTCAGAGTGAAAGGGGTGGTGAAAACAGCGTTCAGAATGAAAGGGGTGGTGAAAACAGCGTTCAGAGTGAAAGGGGTGGTGAAAACAACGTTCAGAGTGAGAGGGGTGGTGAGAACAGCGTTCAGAGTGAGAGGGGTGGTGAGAACAGTTATGAGAGTGAGAGGGGTGGTGAGAAAAGTGCTGAGAGTGGAGAAAAGCAAAACGTGAATGCCCAGAGTGGAAGCAGCAGCGTTTTAAGTGAGAGGACTAGTTTACTTGGTCCCCATAGCACAGGAAATGACAGCTCGGACCCTCAAAGTGATAGGAACAATCAACAACTTGTGGTGGGTAATGCACACATTGTCCAGGTGATGGACGTCGAAGGTGTAAACTCACAGAATCAGGGAGGTGAAAGGAACAGCCTGCAACATGACGGAGGTAATGTGAGGGACATTGAAATTGTGAACTCGCTGAATCAGGGAGGTGAAAAGAACAGCCTGCAACATGTTGGAAGCAATGTCTACAGTGCTCAGATGATGAGAAACGAAAGCACGATCTCACAAAATCAGGAACCTGGTGTTACTGTTAGCACAGTGCTGTCTCAAGGAAGTGCGGGAAGCAACGCACAGATAAAAGGAGTCGAACCTAACACCACACAGGATCTGGGAGCGGTGGACGAAATCGTCATTGACGAAGATACCTGGAACAGTATACAGACCGAGGAGGTTGAGACCGACATCTCTTATTCTGTGTCCCATGCCAGCAGCAGTGGACATGTCCGTGAAGTCATAGACTTGACCGTTGATGAAGTGACGTTCTAGTGAGCGTCTGTGTGTCAAGAGGGCTAAGAGATTATCCAAGCCTGTGGAACTCCTTGACACAATAGCAGCAGCCAAAGAAGATTTTTTCAGGGAAAGTGCAAGTTCTGCTCTAGACTTGGTTATATGTATAGTCCCTGATACAGGTGCCCAGATCACTAATATACAGAAAAATCTTCACATGCGCCCATGTGGGCAGACATCTAGGCATAAATGCACTCGCGTCCGCACCAACAGACAAAAACGCAAGCACACACACACACACACACACACACACACACACACACGTAACACAGGCACACGCACCATCACACATCTAGACACACAGACACAGACAGGCACACAGTGACACACATGTACACAAAGCGCACATACACACACACTTGGAGACAAACACACACACACACAGACACAGACACACACGCACACACAGACACACACACACAGACTTCTATTTCCCACCTGCATGCACAGTGTCAGTGTATCTCTGTTGTGCAAATCCAAGTTTTCAGCAGAGGTGCTTCAGCGCTGACCATGAAACTCAAAGAGATGATTATTTTTACATTTAGTCAAGTTTTGACTAAATGTTTTAACATAGAGGGGGAATCGAGACGAGGGTCGTGGTGTGTGTGTGTGTGTGTCTGTCTGTCTGTCTGTCTGTGCATGTGTGTAGAGTGATTCAGACTAAACTACTGGGTCGATCTTTATGAAATTTAACATGAGAGTTCCTGGGAATGATATCCCCGGACGTTTTTTTCATTTTTTCGATAAATACCTTTGATGACGTCATATCCGGCTTTTTGTAAATGTTGAGGCGGCACTGTCACACCCTCATTTTTCAATCAAATTGATTGACATTTTGGCACAGCAATCTTTGACGAAGGCCGGACTTTGCTTAAGAACTAATGCATGGGTTTGGTCATTAAAAATCGGAAACTTGTAATTAAACTTTTTTTTTATTAAACGATCCAAAAATAATTTCATCTTATTCTTCGTCATTTTCTCATTCCAAAAACATGTACATATGTTATATTTGGATTACAAACAAGCTCTGAAAATTAAAAATATGAAAATTATGATTAAAACAAAATTTCCGAAATCGATTTAAAAACAATTTTATCATATTCCTAGTCAGTTCCTGATTCCAAAAACATATAGATATGATATGTTTGGATTAAAAACACGCTCAGAAAGTTAAAACGAAGAGAGGTACAGAAAAGCGTGCTATGCAGCACAGCGCAACCACCCCCGCGCTAAACAGGCTCGTTAATTTCACTGCGTTTTCCACAAGCGGCGGACTACGGTCATTGTGAAAAAATGCAGTGCGTTCAGTTTTATTCTGTGAGTTCGACAACTTGACTAAACGTTGTAATTTCGCCTTACGCGACTTGTTGGCTGTTAATACTCTATTGTGAGTGTAAATCCCACCTTTTGTTTCTTGAATCTGCCTTGTAAGTGGATGCCATGAATACTTTTGTTGCTTGAATCTGCCTTGTAAGTGGATGCCATGAATACTTTTGTTGCTTTGCAATGTTTTGTTTCCAACCTGCACATGTCTTTTTTTAGTCAAGCAGTATGTAAGAAATGTTTAGTCCTTTGTACTGGAAACTTGCATTCTCCCAGTAAGGTCATATATTGTACTACGTTGCAAGCCCCTGGAGCAATTTTTTGATTAGTGCTTTTGTGAACAAGAAACACTTAACAAGTGGCTCTATCCCATCTCCCCCCTTTCCCCTATCCCATCTCCCCCCTTTCCCTCGTCGCGATATAACCTTCGTGGTTGAAAACGACGTTAAACACCAAATAAATAAATAAATAAATAAACTGCACATGTCTTTGGGTTTTATAATCGCTGTCTCCCCTCTCTCTCTCCCCATCTTGTTTTGTGTACAGGCTGGAAGCCTCACAATAAAAGAAGGTTTGAGTGTCAGTGTCTCTTTTATTTTGCCAAACCCAGTCTCCTGCAGAGATACTTCAGTGCATACTATGGAAGTCATCAACTGATGTAACACAGAGAGGATTATTTTTGGTTGTTGGTTCTCATTAGTTTGATGTGAATCCCACCTTTTGTCAACTTGAAGCTGCCTTCCAAGTCAGTGCCACAACTATTTATAGCTTTTGAAATTTATTTAAGGTGTATGAGACTTGAAAGAACAAACAAAGAAAAGGGGAAGGGAGAGTGGGAAGTGTCTTCCGTAATTGTACGTTATTTATTATTTCCCACCTGTGTGCCTCTTTTCTTCTCTTCGGTCTGTTAAATCAGAATTTTTCTGGGGGGTGAGGGGCAGCAAGAAGTCTGGGTCTCCTGTTCTAGGATTGTGTAATTGTTAGTCATCATTGTTACATAAAATTGGCTGTTGATAACAGTATGATCTAACCCCTAATTATTCAGAGGCCCAATCGGGCACACAAAATATGTCTTTATCAAGTGTTAAAATCAGAGGAATGCCAAATTTACAGAAATGCTTCTGTTTGTTAGTTTGATTTATTTTCATAAATTTTGAGGTTACCATAAGTGTTATACAAGTTTACATTTAGTATATTTATTGATGCTTTCTTTAGAGCAACATTACAAATCTTTTCCCTTCCCTTTTGTCCACTCACCTGAGTTATCAGTGAGTCTTAGTAAAGAGCAGTGTTAGTCTGTATGCCTGTCCGTGAACTGGAAGTTTTCTCAGATGTTTTTGAAGCTAGAGCTTTGAAACTTTACACACTTCTGGGGTTTGATGACCTCCAGACATGACCCAAGTCTGGTTAAATCCAAAAACAAAGAGACTGCCAACATTCCAAAATTTAGAATCCAAAAACAAGAAAGGTAAATTGTTGGAACGTTTGTTATTGACAACACAATACGTTACATTCACAGATATTTCGACACAGCGGTCTTTTAAGTGCACAGACAAACACTAATTTAAACAGAAAAAGACTTATCTGGCAAAAAGTTCAGAGCCGCTTGCGGAGAAGACACAAGCGAGGCAATGAAATATCTGTGAATGTAACATATTGTGTTGTCAATAACAAACGTTCCAACAACTTATCTTTCTTGTTTTTTGATTCCAAGTCTGGTTAACCTTTAACAAATGTCAGGGTTACAATCATAAAATGGAAAAATTATTTTGTTAAACGTTTTTGAAACTAAAGCTTTGAAACTTTGGACACTTCTACAAGTTTACACAAGTTTGGGTGACCCTTGTCAAATGTTGGGGTCACAGAGTGGTTGTGTTTTGGTCATAAATGGAAAATAACTTTTTTTAAGGTTTTTGAAACTAGAGCTTTGAAACACAGTTCTAAGGTTTGAAAACCTCCTGGTTGACCTTCATCACATTTATTTCAAAGGGAATCATGTTCGGATAAAAAAATGAAAAATGATCCAAGTATCTTGAACGCTTTTTTAAAACTAGAGCTTTGAAATGTAACACACTTTAAAGAAATGATTCAAGTCTAGTTGACCCTAATCAAATTTCAAGTCACAGTGGGGTCAAGTTTTGGCAAAAAAATTGAAAAGGATCAAACATTTTACATTTCTTGAAGATTATTGAAGCTTATATTCCAGTACCTCGGTCTAGTTCGGTTCAGAATGTATGACATTGTCGGTTTCTTCAATTTTTCTTGAGCTAGAGCAGCAGATAATTTGTTTCTGAATCATATTACTTAATTATAGTGAAGGTGAGTCGCAGAACCATTTGGTTTTCTTGTGTGTTGAAGGTTCAGCCCTTCTGACAGAACTCGCTTCTTATATGTCCATGCTTTATTTATTATTGTTGTTACAAAGTTGTGTAAGTTCTGTCAGGAAATGTTTTTCTCTCCATTATATGTATAATGATGTTGAATGAGTCTTGATGCAGACAAAATCCACTGGAGATCAAAATTGTGTAATGTTTTTGTTACTGAAGTGTGTGTATGTGTGTTTAAATGTGTTTGTGTGTGTGTATGTGTTTCAGTGTGTGTTATTCAATCACTTCCGAATGCTGTAGGACAACAGTGTGTGTGTGTGTGTTAGTGTATGTTATTTACTTCAGAATGCTGTAGGTATACAGCAGGTGTGTGTGTGCATATATGTGTGTTTGTGTATGCATTTATGCTCCTACATTTTGTGGGAATAGATACTGTGTGTGTGCGTATGTGCATGTGTGTGTGTGTGTGTGATTAATTCAGTCACATTCTGAAACAAAGTGAATGGAAATCTAGAAATAAGCTGTATAGCAAGCAGATCACACCGAACGACAAGAGACTCAATTTCTCACTCTCACGTTCTATATTTCCCATCAAACACATATCAGGGCCAGCCTGATCAGACCAGCTCACACGCTTAGTTAGCTGTGTGCACCGATCTCGACCCAAATACTCGATCCCGCAGGCCTCTGCCCTTCAGTTTCTTTTTTCATTTCCTTGTTTACATTTCCACCGCTTTCGTCTGCTCAAAAGCAACACACGCTTTGTGTCTGCTGTGGGAAAAAGCCACGCCCACCGGGTCCTCCAGCAGACGACAGTTTCCTTTCAAATAAAACGACTTGCATTAATTCACTTACAGAAAACTGCTGAAAACCGATGAAATGATAGGAAATGATCAACAGATAAAGAAAAATGATATGCTATTGATTAATTTTGCTGAAGGGTCGTTATACAGCCCAAGAAACATAAAATATGCAGGCACTTTGTCGCCTCGACCTTCGATCACTTGTTCTGCTCTGAATGATTAATGAGTTTTAAGGTGCCCTTACATTTTACTCCCCATCAGTTTAAGATCATACTGTTGCGATGAAAATCCTCAATGACAGTGAATTTAAAAGCCAAACATTATTTCAAGTACACTTCGCTTGGTTTGCTGCCTTTCGAACAATGATTTAGTGAATAAGCAAGCTCTCATTCGATGCGGTTTTATGTGAAGGGAGGTAAACAGAACGGCGCTGACAGGCGAGGCTAAGAGTTATCCCTGCTTGTTCAAAAACCTATCGTCTTCTTGTTGTCTTCTTGCGGATAAGAGTAGTGTTGAACGCTGTTTTCGCCAATCCGATCCTGAAGCTCAGCGATTTGGTGAGTACACATTACCGATAATTGTTATTTAGTCTACGGTCTATCGACATAATCGTGTACTTGCGAGAAGCACGCGAGAAGCAGTGATTTTTCTGCCCTGAGATCTGCTGGGTGAAGCCGACGCAGTGAAAAGGGGGAGGCGTCACTCGATCTGTCTCTTGCCTTCACGTTTACTTTACACTTGTAAAATCATTGTTTGATCTCAATGATCTGACTCCATGTTTTTTCTGTAGTGGGCTAGGGTTGCACTATAGTCTGAAGCTTGTTTGATTGGAGTCATTAAACGATCATGAACTGGGATCGCGCTGGTGTGTCAAATCAGCTCCGCAACATGCTTCGGAGGCAGCAGGATACCAACAATGACTGATGAGCAGACGATAATGAATGGAGATGCTGCGATTGAAGTGTTTGATTCAGTCAGCTTTATGGGCGCGGGCCTTGACAATTACTGACACATGAGATGATTAGGGAGGGATTAATACTAATAATCAATGGAACATGATTACAATGATAATTAACATATATGATTATATGACTATGTCTAGATTTATTGATAGAAGCACACGGTACAAATAGAGTGTTGAGAGAGAGAGAGAGAGAGAGAGAGAGAGAGAGAGAGAGAGAGAGAGAGAGAGAGAGAGAGAGAGAGAGAGAGAGAGAGAGAGAGAGAGAAAAAAGCTGATCTGCCCCACCCACTTTGGTGCTTGGAAAACCAGAGAATTTATAAGGGCACTGAGTTACAACTGAAATTAAGCAACAACATTTTAGTCACTGAAACATATTGAAAGTAGAGTTTAGTGACTAGAAAAATCTCTTCTTAATATTTTGTTTTCCACGCGGAAGTGGTTCCAGGTTTACTCCAGTATACAGTATAGGGAACATTAAACACTGAGAATCATTAAAAGTGAGTGAGACAAAAGACACTTATCGAGTAATTCAGCCACCAGCAGTAGATAGTCCTTGGATATATTTAAACAAACATTAAGTGCTTCTTTATCTGTTTAGTGTTGGGTAACTGTAAGTGCAATAAGTCTTTTTTTAATATGTTTTTTTGAAGTATTATTTTTAAACAGATGATATTACTGAATCTTGTGAAACAGCGGTTGTCATTCTCTCATTCTCAAAGAAGAAAAGGTGACTGTGCTTGAACGATGACTCATCCTTCTTTCTCACTGAGACTGAACAGGTGAATGTGTTGGTGAAATACAAAACCCCAGCAGGGTACACACACACAGACACACACACACAGTACACATGAACAAACAGGTTTTGGAGATCTATGCATTTATTAAATTACATATAATATTTCACTTTTCGAACAGTTGACAGTGTTTTGGGTTTACTGCAAGAAGTTCTGATTTAATACAATTCTTAGTTTATATGAACTTCTCTATATTGCAATCAGTCACACACTGAGAGAGAGGGAGAGAGAGAGAGAGAGAGAGAGAGAGAGAGAGAGAGAGAGAGAGAGAGAGAGAGAGAGAGAGAGAGAGATTTATCCGCAAGAATAGCCTTACCTGTGAGCTTGAGGGCTGTTACCAAAGAGCTGTTACTCTATCCACATAAGATTTCACTTTACCATAAACAAGATGTCTCAACAATTACCTGAATGTAGGCTTGAGTGATGATTGTGTCAGGTGAAGATGGCAAGCCATGGATAGGTGTACCCAGCAGCATAAATATCACTCAGAGGATTTCACAGTAGACACAACAGGTGCTGTGGTATAAATTTGTCACCTCTCTTTCTGTCTGTGGGTCACTGTTTGCAGCTGTCCTCTTAACTGTGACAGAAAAAATGCAGTTTGATAAAACAATTGCACCACTGCTTGAAGTATTTACATAGTACAATGTATGCGTAATATACGCATTTGCATGGCAAAGCACACAATTCAATTTCCATGCTCATTCTAATTCGTGTACGGTGTAAAAGTACCAAATCCTTTGTTTCAGAAAGGTAGCCTTGTCACTAGTAACAGTATAATATGTGCACATTTATAAAATAGTGAAAGGCAAGCTCCTTCTCATGTCAAATAGTGTAAGGCAAGCTCCTTCTCATGTCAAATAGTGAAAGGCAAGCTCCTTCTCATGTCAACAGTTCCATTTTGGGGCATGCTTTACATGTGAAAAGATGATTGTTCCACTTTGCCACATACCAACAAATTACCAGGCTGGGTGCTCTTTGTGTGCAGTGGGAATTTTTATGAATCGATTTTGTAAAATCCACTGGAAGTGGCTTTTTAGGAAATTCAGTGTAGGTATGACGCGAAGACAGTGACAAACACAATTTACATCTCCACTTCAACACTAAAGTCAAAGACACACACATGCACAAAGAATACATAAATTAAATAAAATAAAGATGACAACAATTTTACATTTGTTATGGAAGAGAGAGCTGAGATTTGCACCCCCCCCCAACAAAAAAAACAAAAAACAAAAACCCACCTCAGAGGCATGTATACAGCAGAAGATGGAGGGAAAGTCTGGAACGGAACTGGCAGAAAGAATGTGAGCTAGCTCATTGGAAAAGAATGTTGAGAAGAGCCCCTACGACCCAAGACACTTATCAGCTGGTGAAATCTGCCTTTCAGCTTCCCAGCCCTGCTTCTCTGCACCCCCTCCCGTCTCCCCCCTCCCCAAAATGATGTCTCGCCTCCCTCCTCCTACTCAGGCTATCTCTCATTTTTGCCCTCTACTCGTTTAATTTCTTTGGAGAACACAGACAGTTTTTTTTTTATTCCTGTGGAGCTGTGAGGTTTTTCTGTGTGTGTGTCTCTTTGTGTCTGCTTCTGTCTGTATCTTTTTTTTTTTTTTTTTTCTGTCTCAGTGTCTGACCTGTTTCAATGTTCAGTCTGCAATCAAAGATGGCCTGTTTCTCACCCTCTTTGCTGCACTCACATGCCCTTGTGCCTTAGTCACACACGCTCTATGTCTGTCTGTTTCCTATATTAGGAGTCTGAGTAGGACGGATTTGAAAGAATGATCAGCTTATAAATATATATATATATATTCCTATTCGGCGATTATGCGCAGGCTCGTGCATCGCGAACACACACACACACAGACACAAGTCGTATATATATATAGATAGATGTCTATCTTTTGTGTTTGTTCGTGTTTCTTTATTAACTATTTAGAGTGCATATTTCTCTGTCTTATTAGATCGTGCGTGAAGCTTTCATCATCACTTGGTGATGAATTCTTTTCTTTTGTGCAGATTATGGAACACACACTTGTTTACGAGACCGATCGTACAATCTTCTTTTTTGTTTGTTTTTTGAGTACAGCTAACAGGGAAGATTCAGTTTCGTGTTACTTTCTGCGTAACACATCGTAATTGTGTTGGTCGTAAGGCCAGTGATAATGAGCAAAGCTTATCGTATTGTATGTCGAATATATCAAATGGGATAGATGAGATGACGCATGTTAGAACCTAAAGTTTGTTCTACGTAACGTGACTTGTCACTTGATGTGTTTGTGTGTGTGTCAGTGTCAGTGTGACACAGAGAGAGAGAGAGAGAGAGAGAGAGAGAGAGAGAGAGAGAGAGAGAGAGAGAGAGAGAGAGAGAGAGAGAGAGAGAGAGAGAGAGACAGAGAGAGAGAGAGGTGTGTGTGTGGAGTAGTCCGCCAACACTCAAGCCTATCTACAACTGAAGCAAGAGTGCGAATAACTTTTTGTACTATTTCTGTTGCATACATATTTCATGACTAGTATTTGAATATAGCGCTATACATACTTTAACCACACAGGTGTGAAAAGAGTGTAATCAATATAGACGGGGCGGCGGTGTTGGGCAGTGGGGATGGATGAGTGCTTTTAGTTATGCGCTATAGAAATCTCCTTAATAAATAAATAAATGATGGGGGAGGGGGGCAAGGGGGACATTGTATACGGGGGTAGTGGGAGAGAGAAAGAATGGAAGCAAAGATACCGGAGAGAGAAGTCTCTCTGCACAACCTTTGACGGAAGGCAAGGCTGAGTTAGAGGCTGAACTATTATCGCGGGATCATAAAAGGATGCGAGAGTCAGCCAGCGGCGATGATCCCTGCCTGATCCCTTCAGGGCCGCGGTTCGATCCCCGTGTGCCTGTGAGGGAGGTTGCGGCAGGGGGGCACATTTGGCACAGTGGCCCAACTCGTGGCACGCTAGCGGCTTCAGGCACTTGGCAAAGCCTCGTCGACGTGTGGGTTTGCTTTTTTTTTTTTTTACCCGGCCGCGACATGGACCTTCAGTCACACTGGGAAAAAGAAGGCGGTGGGTTTTGGAGACAGGAGGAAGATGATGAGGAGGGGGAGAGAGATCATACTTTCGTTAAACGAACAGCAAACAAACACACATAATATTATATGAGTGAGTGAGAGATCGCTCTTCCTTAGAACTTCAGCACTGATAAACCCATCGAACTGTTTTTTCAATGTCCAAACACATTTTCCTGACACTCACAACAGGTCACGGAGCGTGAATGCCAACACACCATCTGGACGACTACCCTTCTTACATTGCAATTGCTTGGAAAAAAATTGGAAGTTCGATCACACCCCCCCCCCCACACACACACACGCACCCCCCCAACTTGTTATATATACCAGTGACCTGATAGCCTTACGTAGAGCAGACGGCCCACACAATCACAGCTGCTGTTGGGAAGTTTATTGGCAGCTGAAAGAGAGAGAGAAAGAAAAGAAAAATGAAGAAGAAAAAAAGACAGGTACATAAACCTTGAACAAGGCGTCGTTGTTGTGATCAAAACCTGGGGAAATGTCTCCTCAGCGCGATAGGCCGTGCTCCGAAATGTGACAGAATTAAGCAGAGACAGGAGCGAGTTGGGGGGGGGGGGGGGGGGGGTTAAAGTGAGGTACGTCTTAATCAAGAGTTGTATTATATCATTTATATAATGTTGTGGGTCGCTTGACTTCATTGACATGAACGTTGTGTGTGTGTGTGTGTGCTTGCATATATATTAATGACCAAAGGAAACGTTTCTGGCTTTGTTTGCCTCTTCTTCTTTGAGGATTCCTCTTCCTCCTTTCCATCTCTCCACCCCCCCATCTCTCCACCCCCTCCCGCCCACACATTCATCTCCCCTCTGCAGATCATTTGCCAGATTGCACATCGTGGGGGCTGGGACGCATGTCAACGTTTTGGATTTGAGTGTGTCCATCTTGAAGAGTCAGTCGTACTGCGATTCACTTGATTTCATCAGTTACCAGGATAAAATACACATGCAGCTTACTTGAACAAAACTTTACCGTAACAATGTTTATGTTTGGGAAGACACCACGAGAGCAATGTGTCCGTTTAATCGGCGAAACATGTCAATAACATGAAACATGTCAATGACAATAACATGAAACATGTCAATAACATGTACAAACTAGGTCTTTCTTGGATTTTCTTTTTAGGTGACTGACATCCTGTACATTTAATTTGCAAGTCATCTGCAGCCCACCTGTCGACCCTTGATGAAGACGTCATTTCAGTATTAAACGTTCTTGAGTCACTGGATCCCCGACAACTTAGTGATTGATCGTGCGTCCTGGACACACCTTGTGCGAATCAATTAATTTCACAGTTGATGTATGTTATTGACGAGAAAAATGCAAGATTGGCAATTTTCTATGACTTTTTTGTTGTTCTTTTTTGTGTGTCATTCGATGGAAAAACAACAAGTTAATCCGTTATCGCTTTATTCCGTTCATTCTGTACTCGGCTGGCAATTTGTGTTTAAACACAACTCAATCATTCTTTCAAATTGTGTGTGAGAAAAGTTCCTGTCCCGAGCAGTTTTAAACAGAGGTACGCCTCTCATAACTTTCCGCGGCGCGTGTGTATAAGTGTGTGTGTGTATGACTAGACTGTGTGTGTGTGACTGTGTGTGTGTGTCTGTTTGTGTGTGTGTGTGTGTGTGTGTGTGTGTGTGTGTGTGTGTATGACAGTGTGTGTGTGTGTGTGTATGTGTGTGCCTGGGTGTGTTTGTGTGTGTGTGTGTTTTATAGGTAGGTGGTATCTGGTGAGTTTTCAGTTACACGGAATAAATCAACCGCAATGCAATGCATTATTTATTTATTGTCGATCCTGATAGTGACACGACTGAGCACAACAGAGAAGGAGTTTTATTGACTCTTCGCTGAATTAAGATCGACAGCAAGACGAGTCGGGGCCAATTTTGATCGGAGAGGTTTTTGTTTGGGCTTGAATTAGATTGTGGATCTTATATATAATAATGGTAGTAAGTCAATAGAACTGACAAAGATGGATATGATGACAGAGAAGTACTTGTATCTGGATTACCAGAATTTAAGTTGCAGTGCCAGTGGGTTAGAAATAGAGGAGTGTACAGGTATCCGGAAAGTTGCGCGAGCACGCACAAGTGCATAAACACACACAAGCAAAAACACTAGAAGTGCACGCTTCCACACACGGACGCACGCACGAACGCAGTGCAACACACACACACACACACACACACACACACACACACACACACACACACACACACACTCGCCCTCCCCCCCCCCTTCGCTCTTCCACCTTTGTTCCCTTTTTAATCCTCTCTCTATCCCTCCCCTTCACTCTGTCCGTCTCAATCGCTTTCTCTCTCTCTCTCTCAAACACCCGCACATACACACACACGCATAT
>NW_027128390.1:5000-7500 GCF_037325665.1 Littorina saxatilis
ACACACACACACACACACACACACACACACACACACACACACTCACACACACACACACACACACACACACACACGGACAAACACACACACGGACAAACACACACACACGCAACCAAACACACATACCCATACTCACGTACACAACACACACACACACACATATACACACACACTCACACACACCCCTCCCCCCACACCCCCCCACACACACGCACATAACCCTCCCCAACCCCCACCCCACCCCCACAAACAAAACGTACCCCATCCGGAGCCGTAGAAAAAGACGAGAGATTTGGGCGGTCTGAAGGCGTTACTGATGAGACGGTGGAGGTAGAATCCTTCACAGAACATCCACACGTAGGTGTTGCTTTTGAAATACAGGCGTAGAAATGCCAGCAGTTTACAGCCGACCTGATGAGAAGAAATCAAATGGAACATAATAAAACAAAAATTGTGATCATAGTCTACAGGCATTCTGATAATCATCGCTCCACGGCTATCGCCAGTTGTCTCTCTGACCGGACGCTAAAGTCCAACGCGAATCTATCAAAACAAGAATACAGAGTTATCTCTCATATGTTGTTCGCGAGCAGTGTTCGCGAGACGAAAATGATTGCAGATTGGCCGACTTCGACAGTGATCTCCGTTCTGTTCTTCACAGTTATGATAAAGACATCGTTCTAAGGTCAAAACAAGTCGAAATTTTGGGACTGCTGCCGGAAGGAGACCGTAATATATGGTTTCATCACTGTCAACTGGTTACAGAAAAAATCGTCTGCTCCAGCGAGCGCCGAAACCAAACGGTTGATTATCACGTGACACTTTTGCCATATTTAGAGTTGTTTGCACAGTAAATACAGCCGCGAAAAATAGCTCGCTTGAAACTGTCTTACATATCAATTCCTTTGTAATTTAAAAATTACACAACACCATGAAAAATCATTATCGACGATCGCGAATCTGCTTACATCCATAACACATTACGAAAAGATCTAAATATGTAAAAAATCGATTTCCTCGCCAGACAAGGAAAACCAAGGCATCCTGTCTGGGATAGAATGAGCCGAACTCATTTTGACCTGAGTTCAGGATGAGTCTACAGGCTGATCGTGCAGACGGATGCACACACACACGATAGCACACGTAGGCCGTGGATACAAGCACAATACAGAGTTTCTCACACACACGCTCACAGACACACTTACGCACACACACACACACACACACATACACACACACACACACACACACACATACACACACACACACACACACACACGCACACACATCTGAGCGCTCACGTTATCTGATTTTGCACAAAAAGAGATCAGCGATAGAGACCGAGATTCTTTAACCTAATCCAAACCTTTTAAAAGTATGAAAAACAATCTTAGCCGTTCTTACTCTTTGGCTAATATTCCATTATCGTAAAAAGCCAAGTATCTTGTGCACGGTATCTGACAACCACCACAATATCACGAAAGCACGTTTTTCCTCTACCAGTAAAATATGGAACTTACGATCACAGATGTGGTCCGAAACTTCCCAAGAAACACGCGCATTTATTCCCTTCAAGTCCGATTCATAAGACATTCATAGAAATCACTGGTTTCAGCCTCGAAAGGCTTTGAAAACAAGACACATTATATCCGTCTTAAAGTGCAGTGTACATTGCCAAAACGTAAATAATAATTATATAGCTGTTGTTTGTGCGTGCCTGGCTGTTTTGACAAGTTAGCCAGAGAGGGTAAGTGTGCCGAATACAATTGTTTCTTAGCGCTCTTGCGTCACTATCTGTTTAGAACCGAAGCGGTCCATGTTAAATGCCGGGCCACACTACGCGAGAAATGTAATTCATTAAACAGATATAATTTGTGGTCCTGGTTTCAATACCTTTCGAGGCCAAAACCAGATATCATTTTCACGAGTTTTCATATTCATAACAAGCTGGATAACAGAAAAGCAAGCAATTTGAGGAATGAAAGTCGCTTGTTCATTTCAATGCTTAATTGTTATCCTCTCAGGTGCCAGGAGATTGGTTCCGCAAAATCATAACTTACTCTTGCTGCTCATGTCGTATGCATTTAAAGCATTTAAATCGGATTTTCCTTCTCAGAGGCGGACAAAAAAAATCACAATAAGGCCAACAACAAAAATAGTCTGTTTACGGTAACATAGGCAAAAAAATAGGGTCGGTAGGTCGGGATATTTTTTATTTGTTTTATTTTTCTCTCCCAAAAAACATATTTTTCAGTTATTTTGCAAAAAACCAGACTTTTTTAATTTTTTTAATTTTTTTTCTTTTATTTTTTTTTTCTTCCCAAATGCCAAAAAAAGTCAAGGGTCGCGCGAATATGTTTGTGTGTGTGTGTGCCTAAGGCAGATAGCCGAGACTAAAAAAGAGTACTTGTTTGCGGAGGAACACTGACCGTCTCGATCTGTGTAAAATGTCATATTTTGGTCCAAAAGACGAATAACGTACACTACACGAGCCATTCCG
>NW_027128390.1:12500-82500 GCF_037325665.1 Littorina saxatilis
AAAGTAATTTTGGATCGTTTTATAAAAAAAACCATTTTAATTACAATTTTCAGAAATGACCAAAGGAATTTTTAAGCCTCCATGCTGAAATGCAATACCGAAGTCCGGCCTTTGTCGAAGATTGCTTGGCCAAAATTTCAATCAATTTGATTGAAAAATGAAGGTGTGACAGTGCCGCCTCAACTTTTTACAAAAAGCCGGATATGACGTCATAAAAGACATTTATCAAAAAAATGAAAAAAAACGTCTGGGGATATCATACCCAGAAACTCTCATGTCAAATTTCATAAAGATCGGTCCAGTAGTTTACTCTGAATCGCTCTACACACACACACACGCACAGACACACAGACACACAGACACAGACACAGACACAGACACAGACACAGACACACATACACCACGACCCTCGTCTCGATTCCCCCTCTATGTTAAAACATTTAGTCAAAACTTGACTAAATGTAAAAAACAAGTCGCGTAAGGCGAAATTACTACATTTAGTCAATTTTCAGAGCTTGTTTTTAATCCGAATATAACATATTTATATGTTTTTGGAATCAGAACATGATGAAGAATAAAATAAAAGTAATTTTGGATCGTTTTATAAAACAATGATTTTAATTACAATTTTTAGATTTTTAATGACCAAAGTCATTAATTAATTTTTAAGCCTCCATGCTGAAATGCAATACCGAAGTCCGGCCTTCGTCGAAGATTGCTTGGCCAAAATTTCAATCAATTTGATTGAAAAATGAAGGTGTGACAGTGCCGCCCCAACTTTTACAAAAAGCCGGATATGACGTCAGAAAAGACATTTATCGAAAAAATGAAAAAAAAAGTCTGGGGATTTCATACCCAGGAACTCTCATATAAATTTTCATAAAGATCGGTCCAGTAGTTTAGTCTGAATCGCTCTATACACACACACACACACGCACAGACAGACAGACACACACACACACACATACACCACGACCCTCGTCTCGATTCCCCCCTCTACGTTAAAACATTTAGTCAAAACTTGACTAAATGTAAACTGAAGAAAGAAAGATGTCTGACCTGCTTGTTAATACAGGTGGTGTAGTCAGTCCACTCCTGCCGCGTGCCGTTGTGACCATCATGATAGTGACGTGAAAACCACGTGCCATTCTCCCAGCACGTCTTCTGCGCGTAACCTGTCGAAGGAAAAACGCTGGGCGATAATTTACAGACAAAGATACAGACAAATAGACAAAGCTGCCAAGTGTGACGTCCTCCCAGCACGTCGTTTTACCGAAATCTGCCAAAGGAAAAAACACTAGGCGATAATGTACAGACAGACAGACAGACAGACAGACAGACAGACAGACAAACAAAGCACAAAGCTTCCATGTGTGGCTTCCTTCCAGCACGTCTTTCTACCGAAATCTGCTGCAATGATAAACGCTAGGTGAAACTATACGATGTTCTGAAATAACCATGTCAGTATTATTTTGTAAGCGGTGTGAGAGAGCAAGAGCCCATTTGACTGACCCAAGCTTTTGTAATGCGAGGCAAAGCCACTAACTGACATAGAGAGACATAGAGAGATAGAGACAGACAGACAGACAGAGACAAAGAGACAGATAGACAGTGAGACAGAGAGACAAAGAGACAGTGAGACAAAGAGACAGTGAGATAGAGACAGAGAAAGACAGGGACCCATAGACAGAGAGAGAGAGAGAGAGATAGACAGACAGACCCACAGCGATTGCGTTAACTATCTTGGCAAAAGGATCCCTTTGCGGGTACAAACAAGGGTATCACCTCCCCACCGTAACAGATTCAATTCCAAATAATCTGACCTCAAGTATGCCAATTCCAAATCGTCACAGGATAAAAAAAAAGAGGCCTAAATCTGTGAATTGAAGTGACAGATTTAATGTTGCTGCAGCGGTGAGAGAGTGAGAGAGAGAGAGAGAGAGAGAGAGAGAGAGAGAGAGAGAGAGAGAGAGAGAGAGAGAGAAAGAGAGAGAAATGGTGAGCGAGAAAACAGTCGTAATTGTCGGTCATTTGAATGTGCTTCGTTACTGAGTGTGTGTGTGTGTGTGTGTGTGTGTGTGTGTGTGCGTGCGTGCGTGCGTGTGTGAGTGAGGTGCGCGCCCGCCGGTGTTTGTGTGTGTGTGTAATAATAATGATTGATGACCCCCCCTCCCCCAACACCAACCCCCCTCACCACCACCCAATTGAAATGAACCTTGTGTTTGTTCACTAACATGTCTAAGGTCTCTCGCCACCACTCTCTCCCCATCTCTCTCTCTCAGCCGCGTACCATTACCACTCAACAGATTTCATTTTCCTTGCCAAGATAAGACTCAGCAGCGGTGGCTTCAGGGGGACATTTTGCATGCAGGTCACAATTTGATTACTTTCCGCTAAAAAGACTTGACGTCTTACCATGCGAACAAAGTACGAATTTAGCCTTGACAATCACCTGACTGATTGCACGGACCATTGCCAATCTATACAACAGAAGCTGATCAGAAAAGAAAAAGGAACTTGAATATTATAATGCTAGCTATGCAGACCAGTCGTAGACCTTGAGCCGTACAGGAAACCAAATGATGTCAGTGGGAAAATCGTTGCAGAGTCTTCAACGTGTCTTCATCGTGCAGAAACGAGATTTAAGGACAGAAAGAGTCTGCAGACATTATTCTGAAACAGATTGGAAAAAGAAAGGATCGACTACAAAGATTTGATTTTCTTCTTCAAGATGAAATCTTGTCCGATTTAAAAAATGCCAAGGCCATACTACGGAGGCATCATCTTTATCAGACCGTGTTTTCCCTCCAGGAAGCGCGACATGGGCTATCGACCTTTACGATGGCTTGAGTTGACATTTCCCTCCTAGTGCACCTTTCTTCGGCTACTGCGCATGCACAACAACTTAAGAGCAACACTTGCTTTTTAAAGCAAAAAACTCCAAAGTAACAGACAGAAAGACGCACACACGCGCGCGCGCACACACACACACGCACGCACGCACGCACGCACGCACGCACACGCACACACACACACAGACACACACAGCACACAGAGCGACAAAGACAGAGCGACAAAGACAGGGACATATAAAGACAAAGGAACAGCTGAGATATCCACATTAAACACCACAGGGCATAATGCAACGGCAGCCTCGCGAAGTAAACTCAACAAAGTATGTCTTTATATTTAGAGCCCCGAAAATAATCGAACAACATGAGATTGTGTGATAGCATCGATTCTCCTATCGTAACTGTGGTATCAGACAAGAGCTGATTGTGATATAGGCGTTTATTTCGGGCAATGCATACATGTAAATACTGTCTGATGCAGGCAAAATCTAATCAACCCCGAAAGCAGTGTTAGCTAACTGGTAAGAACGTTTAGAATGTGTATATGAGCGAATCATAGGGTGTTTACCGTCTTCTAAAAAACGTTTACGGTACGAGCATGATAAAGATTAAACGGCAATGCGAGGGTTGAAACCAAGGTAAAACGGTGAGTTTTTCTCTTTTTCCCAGAGTCAACGTTCAGTGCAGTATCTAAGTGGACGGATTCGTACCACCATCGTGTACTAATTAATGCATGAAAAAAGACCGATATACGCACGTTAAAGATCCCGAGTTTCTAGCGGAATTCCGAAGATGGCGTATCGCTACCCGCGTGGCAGGTTAAAAACTAAGGTGGCACGCAATAATCTCCATAATATGGTGACCGTCAGAAAAAAGAGCTCAGGAACGAAGAAGAAGAAGCGAAATAAATACCTGGACTGGTATTCAAGAAAGCTCTATAGATATTAACGTTTAATGTTGAGCCTGAGGAAGACCCCAGTAGTCGAACAATCGTGCTTTGTTATCCGTATCGTCTCGTACAGTATTGTCTGGTCTTTTTACATTTAGTCAAGTTTTGACAAAATGTTTTAACGTGGAGGGGGAATCGAGACGAGGGTCGTGGTGTATGTGTGTGTGTGTGTGTGTGTGTGTGTGTCTGTCTGTCTGTCTGTTCGTGTGTGTGTGTAGAGCGATTCAGACCAAACTACTGGACCGATCTTTATGAAATTTGACATGAGAGTTCCTGGGAATGATATCCCCGGACTTTTTTTCTTTTTTTCGATAAATACCTTTGATGACGTCATATCCGGCTTTTTGTAAAAGTTGAGGCGGCACTGTCACACCCTCATTTTTCAATCAAATTGATTGAAATTTTGGCCAAGCAATCTTCGACGAAGGCCGGACTTCGGTATTGCATTTCAGCTTGGTGGCTTAAAAATTAATTAATGACTTTGGTCATTAAAAATCTGAAAATTGTAAAAAAAATAATTTGTTTTTAAAACGATCCAAATTTACGTTCATCTTATTCTTCATCATTTTCTGATTCCAAAAACATATAAATATGTTATATTTGGATTAAAAACAAGCTCTGAAAATTAAAAATATAAAAATTATTATTAAAATAAAATTTCCGAAATCGATTTAAAAACAATTTCATCTTATTCCTTGTGGGTTCCTGATTCCAAAAACATATAGATGTGATATGTTTGGATTAAAAACACGCTCAGAAAGTTAAAAAGAATAGAGATAAAGAAAAGCGTGCTATCCTTCTCAGCGCAACTACTACCCCGCTCTTCTTGTCAATTTCACTGCCTTTGCATCGAGCGGTGGACTGACGATGCTACGAGTATACGCTCTTGCTGTAAAAATGCAGTGAGTTCAGTTTCATTCTGTTAGTTCGACAGCTTGACTAAATGTTGTAATTTCGCCTTACGCGACTTGTTGTTTAATTTATGACAAACAAAACGTTGCATTTATAGAGAATACTACATGGCTTGCTGTGTCGTACCAGATTTACACGAGTTGTTTTTTTAAATATTGAACTGCGAGCGAAAGCGAGCTGTTCACTATTTGAAAAAGAAACCAGTGCAAATCTGGTACGATGCAGCAAGCCATGTAGTATTCTGTTTATCCTACATACTGTACTTACGTGTATTTTACTGAAAATGTCTTGCAGTCGAGGCAGTTAAATTGAAGACGCTTGTTTTGGAACCCAGATCTCTTCTAAAGCCTCGTGCAATCTATTACGTCAAAGTAAAGAAACGTCACTCTGAAAGTGTGGCGTGACGTGTTAGTTCTAAAGATTCTTCGAGGGTAATTAGCGTGCGCAATTTTTGTTTCTATAATGACGTTTGTCTCGGTGACTTTGGCATCATCAGCAGTGGAAAAACAGGTCCCTGCAAGACTTGCTTGACATGACCTCAGTTACATGATATACACACGTGTGATTTGAACGATTATTATCTCACGGGTGTCTCTCTCATGTATGTAGGATAAACTGTAGTTCGACCCAGCGGATATTTTTTCTCGAAAAAGCACTTATGATACAGACATTTGTTTCTGTCCTAGACATTTTGTTATCACTTTGTTTCCAATCGTATTCTCCTCCTACCTGCGAATAACGCAGTTAATCTCAGATACATCTAGCTACTTTTTTGGATCAGGGACGGATTGACGATATTTCGATCCATGGTGGAAATCGCCGGCACCCACATGCGAATAAGGTAATGAATCTGAGATACGTATCGCTTCGTTTCAGTGAAAGCAACCGCAAGGGCGGTAAACGTATTTAACCACAGACTTATCCATCAATGTCGACGGGCAGGACAGTAATGCACGGAAAGGGAGGATTAGCCCGGAAAGAGAGGAAACAGACACAGACGACGGACCGTCGTCCATTGTGCTAGAGCGTAGCGGTCCGTGGGATTACCCTGGGCGACGCACAACTGAAACCGACATCGGGCCGCCTTCGATTGTGCTCCGGAAGCGGCCGCAGTTTTTTTTTCTCATTACTTTATTGTCCCATCCCTGGGAAATTCGGATCGCTTCCTCCCATTAGAAAGCTAGCAGCAACAGAGTCGTGCTACCTAGGTGTATGCGTGTTTAGATGTAATCAGCCACCTGCACTTATGGCAGAATGACCGAGGTTTTTTACGTGCCACAGTGGCGACACGGGGGTGGACATGGATACCGTTTCTGAGTCTGCACATACAGTTGACCCAAGTCCGTCCCGGCTCGGATTCGAACCTGCGACCCTAGGATCACAAGTTCAGTGCTCTACTAACTGAGCTACCCCAGTAAATGACATCTGGCACCGATTGACCCCCAAAATAGATTTTACTAATATTTTGCTTTTGATATTTTCAGGGTGTGTTAAAGCAAGTGTGAACAAAAAAAGAGACAAGAATGTTGAATATGATGACATGCCAAGAATTAGATAAACGAGGGTCAGGTAATTGAATATCTGTCCAATCTGTTACAATCACGGGACCTATTTTGGAAGTGGTATTAATCCCTGGTTTACGTTTGTTGTGATGATGTGTTTCTGTTTAAATTATTGTAACGTGTCAACACAATCAGAAATTATCACAGACATAATATTAGCAGCATCTATGCGAAGCCGATTTTCGGGGTCAATAACTGTCGTATGTTTTTAAACGGACGTAAACTACCGGTGACTACCGTCTAGTTTACTTTTCTAAGAAGAAAACGGAAACAATAACTGTAAACAGACTGTGGGAAACAACAGACTTTCCGATGATCTTTCCTTGCTGTCTCTTTTTGTCTGTTGGATTGGACTGTGGGCGAGTTTGGCCTTGTGGAAAAATAACTTTTGAGACGATGACTTTGTTCTGAATTGAAAAATAGAAAATTGATTCTATTTGGTAAGCAGAACGCAGTAAACAACTGTCGCAGTCTTCGCGATGAAGATCTTTTCTTGCTATTTTACTTCGAGTGTTGCATTTGACTGTTGGCGGGTTTGGCCTTGTGGAAAAGTTCCATTTAGACGGTGGCTTCATTTGATGGTAGTTGTGAAGCCGACCGAAGTAAACAGCAGTCGCAGAATTTGTGAAAAATTTCTTTGTGCGTTGCATTTGTCTGTGGGCGAATTTTGCCTAATGGAAAAGTAACTATGAAACGGTGGCTTTATGCTGATTGAAAAATAGACAGTTGAGCAGACCGTAGTAAACAAAAGCCGCAGACTTCCGATGAAGCTTTTTTTCTTGGGTGGAGTGTTGTATTTCATTGTTGTCAAGTTTTGCCAAACAGAAAGTATCTTTACAGACGTTTGCATTATTCTGATGGAAAAATAGACAACTGATTGTTGATGGTAAGCAGCCCGAGGTAAACAACCATATTGCCTGCCAACCTCAGATGAAGGTCTTTTCTTGCTACCTTACTTAAACGTGTTTCATTTAACTGATTGTTGATGGTAAGCAGCCCGAGGTAAACAACCATATTGCCTGCCAACCTCAGATGAAGGTCTTTTCTTGCTACCTTACTTAAACGTGTTTCATTTAACTGTGGGCTACTTTTGAGACAGTAATCGTATGGACGGAAGAGTTCTAAGACGCCTGGACTACCCCACAATAAGAGAAGCAGAAACCGACGACGGACCTTTTTCGACTGTAGTTGGGAAGCACAGCGTAGTTAACTAGACTTTCCGTGAGGGTCTGTTCTTGCTGTCTTGCCTTTGGTTTGAACTGATGAGAAAAGAACATTTTAATTTCCATTTTCATTTTACACAAACATGGACATTTTTCTTTTGGCACCACATCGCATAACACAAAGACACGGTAAAAAAAAAAAGCTTAATCGAATGCAAATACACTATACTAAGATTAACTTATTGCATAATCATTGTCTCGGATTGTGGATAGGTTTTGTGCTATAACAAAAAGTCAGTTTGAAGACAATGGTTCTGTCTTCATGCAAAATCAGCATACTCCTTGAAGGGGCAGTGTTCGGAGTTCGGGGGGGGGGGGGGGGGGGGGGGGGTGTGTTACAAAACATTCCGAAACACAGTGGGCTGTCCTGATTGTGATACAGTTTACACCAATGGATATAAGAAAGCTTTTTCATAGTTCTAAGGGACGAAATATTCGTAAAGAGATGGCGTCCTTGGAGGTCAAAAAGAACGGAAGCAGAGTTTACAGCCCCGATAGAGAGATTTATTTTTGTCTGGTGACAGATTTGGAGAAGATGGCTTTATTTTGATTCAGAATAAAAGTAGGCGACATCCTAAAAGACGACGTCCCCTGGGGTCGACCAGCGTTTATAGCATGACTTTAAGCATTGAATGTAGGGCGGTTTTTCCCAGTGATACAGTAGCTGTGGTAAAGATGGCTTTATTGTAACATTTAATTTGAAAGTAGACACTGCAATATTCTTAAAGAGGTAGTGACCGCCGTGCTACCAGAATTACAATGTTTCTGTCTTGAATTTGACACGTTGATGTCCGCATTTAGTAAACAGCAGCTTTGCAAAAGATGGCTTCGTTTTAAAAGAAGGGGGGAGGGGGAAGGGAAGGGGGGAGGGGGGGTTGTATCTCTCTACAAAAACCACACAATTTGAAACAACCCACACACGGAGTTTTCCCTTCAAACAGCATGACGATGTTGTTCGTGTTGTAACAATGCCACATTTCTATTCGTGTCCCCAGTACTAGCAGCTATTTTGGGACAAGACGTGGTTAAATGCTAAGCAAGACAGCAAGGCTTTCTGGGTTTCTAAATACGCTCTTGTTCAAAATGTCGGACACGTAATATCTCTCATTTCCCCCCTTTAATTTAAGGAAAAAAATAGAACAAGAGCGAATACAAACAAAAAGCTTCATTAAAAAATCTGACGTAAAAAACTTGAGAGAGAAAAGCCACTTTCAGCCTTTACACCATTCTCCACTGTCGCTAATTTCACTCCTGATTATGCGTCACCCAAAACATTCTGTATGGAAATCATATTGCAATCTAAAGCTCACCCGGAGTGCAAAAGGTTCCTGAATAATAAATAGAAATGAAAAAAAGTAATCTGCAGCGACACCACCAGACACGGATTCTCACAGCCAAAATGTAATCAGGGAAAGGAAGAACTGATAGGTTTTTGATGGAAGACTGTTATCAGATTTTGATGTATTGTGTTGAAGACGGTGACAGGTCAAAATGATTCCATCCTCCCCCTCTCTCGCGTACATAATCAAATCAGGCGGTGTCGAGGCAGAATTCATTCCCAATCAACAGCTCTTCAGCTGCCAACCACTTGTCGGTTGGGAGGAAAATCGGAGGGGAATCTTGTGCCCTCCCCTTTTTCAAGTTTCACCTTCCTCCCTCGTTGTAAAGAGTGACAGGGTCCAATCTAAAATCGGTTTTAAGAAACAGAAAGAAAGGGACAGAAGAAATGAAGAGGGAGGGAAGTAAAAACAAGAAGAAATAACAAAAGAAAAGAATAGGAGGAAGAAGAAAGAAAAGAAGCGAGGAAAAAAGAACGACAGACAGGCAGAGGGAAAGACAGACAGACGGACAGAACAATACTGAAATGTCGTTTCTGTTTTGTTTTCTTTTGTTCTGTTTTTGTATTATGTGTGCTAGTGTGTGTGCATGTGAGTGTGTGTTTGTCTGTGTGTGTGTGTGTGTGTGTGTGTGTGTGTGTGTGTGTGCGTGTGTGTGTGTGGGCACGTGCGTGCGTGTGTGTGTGTGTGTGTGTGTGTGTGTGTGTGAGAGCACAACCCCCGTAAACCGAACCCGCGCCCTCGCTTTTGTCGATCCTTTTAACTGGCTTTTGCCGGCGGCCAACTTTATCTCAATCAAATCGGAACAGATAATTCGACTCTCCGAATAACTCGTCTTTTTTCCCCCAAAGCAACACTTTCCTTAGACAAATCTAGGTCGATTGCTAAGTTTTTCTCTCAAAAAAGATAGAACAGAGTCACTTTAGTGACGTCTTTAACGGAATAAGAAATGAGACATTCTTACTGTCCAAAGAAGTGACAATCTTTCTTGAATGTTTCATCGACGGGCGCAGTGGCGTGGTGGTAAGACATCGGCCTCCTAATCGGGAGGTCGTGAGTTCGAATCCCGGTCGCTGCCGCCTGGTGGGTTAAGAGTGGAGATTTTTCCGATCTCCCAGGTCAACGTATGTGCAGACCTGCTAGTGACTTAACCCCCTTCGTGTGTACACGCAAGCACAAGACCAAGTACCCACGGAAAAAATCCTGTAATCCATGTCAGAGTTCGGTGGGTTATAGACACACGAACATACTCAGCATGCCTCCCCCGAAATCGGCGTATGCTGCCTGAATGGCGGGGTAAAGACGATCATACATGTAAAATTCCACATGAGTGAACGTGGGAGTCTAAAACCCATGAGCGAAGAAGAAGAAGGTCTTTGCTGCATCCACTGGTCTTTGCAATTTAAAGCGGGACGAGATTTCTGTTTCATCTTTTATTTGTTCCAATCATTAAAATGACTGTCAGTTGTGATGTGTTTGGTTTTATTTTGAAAATGTACAGTCCTTCCTGTCTGAGATTTGCACAGACCTCTACATGGGACAATGAAGACCATCCCTACACTTGCATACATACCAAATATCAACACCCTGACTGCTCAGAGTCGGTGGCCTAGTGGTAAGGTGTCTGCCCAGTGAGCGGGAGGTCGTGGGTTCGAACCCCGGCCGGGTCATACCTAAGACTTTAAAATTGGCAATCTAGTGGCTGCTCCGCCTGGCGTCTGGCATTGTGGGGTTAGTGCTAGGACTGGTTGGTCCGGTGTCAGAATAATGTGACTGGGTGAGACATAAAGCCTGTGCTGCGACTTCTGTCTTGTGTGTGGCGCACGTTATATGTCAAAGCAGCACCGCCCTGATATCACCCTTCGTGGTGGACTGGGCGTTAAGCAAATAAACAAACAAACAAAACTGCTCAGAGTTGGAAGTTTTCGAATTGACCAGGTGAGCCGAATACGTTAACGGGAAGGACTGCCTTTAACCCTTTCTGTTCTTTATTTAAAAAAATAAATATTTTGTCCATTCATCATTTCTTACTAGAAAGTAATTTAGACGGCGTATGGCCTTGGTTGAGTTCACATTAGATTTGTAATGTCTATGTTTTACAAAAGCCATGGAAGGAAAAAAGCAATTAAAAAGAATAGTTAACAAAAAAACAAAAACTTACAAAAATAGCGCAAAAAAGGTGGTGTGGGGTGTGTGTGTGTGAGGGAGGGGGGGGGGGCAGCGAGTTTGATTTCTTTTCACTCTTGAAAACTTTTGTATCCACAACTCACAAGTTAGATGGGATGTCTACTTGAAAAGACATCAGCTCGGAATACACAAACTGATTTTTCCTTGCGATCCCCTTTCCAGTGGTTTATTTATTTAATGACTTTGACTCTTATCAAATGTCCATATATATTCGTCTTGCACGTCTGTATAATCTTCCCCAAATGTTCCTCTATGATTTAAGAATGTTTGCGGGAATGTTCAGCGTCTAAAGTCTGTGTATCAAGGGGAGCAATATATATTTGTGGGTCTTAATTTTGTTTCGAAGAACAGAAAAATAAATCTCACCGCAAACTAGAGAATGATGGATAGTGTACCGGAGCAGGATCTAAAGATTGGTGTGTGTTTGTGTGTGTGTGTGTGTGTGTGTGTGTGCGCGCGTGCGTGTGACTTTGTGTCAGTGGGTGTGTGTGTTTGTGTGTGTAAGAAAGAGAGAAAAAGAGATAGATACACACACAGAGACAGAGGCAGAGAGAGACAGAGCGAGACAAAGATATTTAGTCAGACGGACAGAATGACATAAGCAGAGACAGAGGCAGAAAAAAAACAGAGACAGAGAGCAATCAGTTCATGCCAAAGAAAAAAGTATTCCAACTAGCCGACCTCTGTGTGAAGGCTGTTACCGTGAAAACAAACAACAAAAAAAGGATTATTGGCGGAAGGACGTTCTCAATGCCTTCCTGAGAACACATTCTAATGCGTGACAAGACAATTTGAGTTTTCATGTGCACGCATCCGAACGTCTTGTTTTTGTGCAATTAGCTCCCTTCCACATCATAGCGAAGCAAACATAAATCTAAATCTGAAAAGCAATTAAGATTTTGTTTTATATAACCCGACAGCCCTTGCCAACGGCAGTTTGCATTCTCGTTTCCTTCGGAAGAAAACAAACAGAAATGTGAAATTATCGTTTCTGGTTTAGAGAAAATGAGAGCCACACACGCAGAATCTGCAAATTAGATGTGTTTACAAATGATTCATCTTTTCCCTGTAAGAAGTAGAGCAGTTTTGTCCGCGCAGAGACGACAAGCAATGGTTAAGTGCCGTTCACATGGCAGATTTTCTACCAACGAGTCGCTGCTAAATCTGGCCAAAATTGAACCTAAATCGGCAGGGCCGTTCACATGGCAGACTATTCGCCGCCTCCACAACTCGAGAGCGATTTCAAACCTTCAAAAACTGGGAAAAAGTGTTTAAAAATCTGACATGTGAACGGCACTTAACTCCCCTTTTCAGCTAAATGGATTCTCCCCAATGTACTTTCGTGGCCACATTAACAATTGCTTTGTATATAAAAGAGGGCACTATCTGTCACTGTGAAACGCGTACCACTATCAAAGTAAGGAAGCAACGTCTGTGCATGTCTTTTGACACGATTGCATCTGTCAGCGGCTTGGAAGCAGCTGGTAGAGTAAACGGACAGGAGACAGGCGGAAAACGGCATGGGCAATTACATTTTGACTGAATGTAAAAGGAAAGAAAGAAAAAAAGAAAGAAAGAAAGAAAGAAAGAAAGAAAGAAAGAAACAAGTCGCGTAAGGCGAAATAACAACATTTAGTCAAGCTGTCGAACTCACTGAATGAAACTGAACACACTGCTTTTTTCACCAAGACCACAAACTCGTCGTTTCGTCAGTCCACCGCTCGTGGCAAAGGCAGTGAAATCGACAAGCCATGCAGAATAGTGCGGTAGTGGCCAGGTGGCGCTGAGCAGGATAACACGCTTTTCTGTATGTCTATTCTTTTTAGCTTACTGAGTTTGTTTTTAATCCAAACATATCATATCTATATGTTTTTGGAATCAGGGACCGACAAGGAATAAGATGAAATTGTTTTTAAATCGATTTCGGAAAATTAATTTTAATAATAATTTTCATATTTTTAATTTTCAGAGCTTGTTTGTAATCCAAATATAACATATGTATATGTTTTTGGAATCAGAAAATGACGAAGAATAAGATGAACGTAATTTTGGATCGTTTAATAAAAAAAATAATTTTAATTACAAGTTTCCGATTTTTAATGACCAAACTCATTCATTAGTTTTTTAAGCCACCAAGCTGAAATGCAATACCAAAGTCCGGCCTTCGTCGAAGATTGCTTTGCCAAATTTTCAATCAATTTGATTGAAAAATGAGGGTGTGACAGTGCCGCCTCAACTTTTACAAAAAGCCGGATATGACGTCATCAAAGGTATTTATCGAAAAAAATCAAAAAAAATCCGGGGATATCATTCCCAGGAACTCTCATGTCAAATTTCATAAAGATCGGTCCAGTAGTTTAGTCTGAATCGCTCTACACACACACACGCACAGACAGACTTACACACACACGCACACACACACACACACACACACACACACACACACACACACACACACACACACACACACACACACACACACACACACACACACACACACACACACCACGACCCTCGTCTCGATTCCCCCACTATGTTAAAACATTTAGTCAAAACTTGACTAAATGTAACAAGTCGCGTAAGGCGAAAATACAACATTTAGTCAAGTAGCTGTCGAACTCACAGAATGAAACTGAACGCAATGCAACGCATACTCGTAGCATCGTCAGTCCACCGCTCACAGCATAGGCAGTGAAATTGACAAGAAGAGCGGGGTGGTAGTTGCGCTGGGAAGGATAGCACGCTTTTCTGTACCTCTCTTCGTTTTAACTTTCTGAGCGTGTTTTTAATCCAAACATATCATATCTATATGTTTTTGGAATCAGGAACCGACAAGGAATAAGATGAAAGTGTTTTTAAATTGATTTGGAAAATTTAATTTTGATAATAATTTTTATATATTTAATTTTCAGAGCTTGTTTTTAATCCGAATATAACATATTTATATGTTTTTGGAATCAGCAAATGATGGAGAATAAGATAAACGTAAATTTGGATCGTTTTATAAAAAACATATTTTTTTTACAATTTTCAGATTTTTAATGACCAAAGTCATTAATTAATTTTTAAGCCACCACGCTGAAATGCAATACCGAAGTCCGGGCTTCGTCGAACATTACCCGACCAAAATTTCAACCAATTTGGTTGAAAAATGAGGGCGTGACAGTGCCGCCTCAACTTTCACGAAAAGCCGGATATGACGTCATCAAAGACATTTATCAAAAAAATGAAAAAAACGTTCGGGGATTTCATACCCAGGAACTCTCATGTCAAATTTCATAAAGATCGGTCCAGTAGTTTAGTCTGAATCGCTCTACACACACACACACACACACAGACACACAGACACACACACGCACATACACCACGACCCTCGTCTCGATTCCCCCCTCAACGTTAAAACATTTAGTCAAAACTTGACTAAATGTAAAAAAGAAAGAACGACAGAAAGAACGAAAGAAAGAAAGATAGAAAAAAAGAAAGAAAGATAGGAAGAACGAAAGAAAGAAAGAACGAAAGAAGGAACGAACGAAAGAAAGAAAGACATAACCACGGAAACGGCAGCGATTTGCAAAGAGTTTGAAACTGCGGTTGCTACGGTGGCACTGGTGCTCGAATCAATCAAATAAAACCCGGGTTCCTCAACGCAACCACTTTTGCAAAGTGTACTAATGTCAGCGGGAACAGACTATGTTTGAGTGACCTTTGTTAAACAATCACTTCATTCTTCTGGTATCACAAACGTTTCTTCTTTATCACTTGTACATGAGCTGGAAGATTACAATGTGTGTGTGTGTGTGTGTGTGTGTGTTAAAAAGGATTTTACAGCGATCACAACGCTGGAAAAACAGACGAACATAACGGATAGCGATGGAGTTGGCAAGGAGATACGAGAAATCTGCGATGAAATTAACACCGATGGCGTCGACTGGAACAAAAGGACAGTCAACTTTTCTACTCTCAGGATGATGAAAGCCCCCAGTTTTACCCTCTGGCGATCGACGACGACGACGAAAACGAAGACAAAAGAAAAGAAGGCTAACATGGTGGCCATGATATTCATTTCATAAGGCAGGTTTAGTATTTCGCGTTGGTTTCACGCCCGCTCGATGTAAAACAGACTTTATTTGGCAAAATATGACAAGAGTCTTGAAACATGGGACAAGATCACGTATTCAGTTGAAGTGGCAATTATGCAAAAAGCAGTAAGTTTCACGAGGTTATTAATAAACCTCAAACAAAGCACAACAGATTGTGTGTTTGTCAAGGACAAGGCAAGGTCTGGAGAGTATTCGTCCTTCTTCGCACGCCTGTGCAGAAGAGTGCACATTTCCCTAAAACAAAACAATAAACAAACAAAACAAACTAAATTGAGGTTACGCGCAAAGGGAAAAATGAACGCTCTCAGTGTAGTGGAGCGAGTCGTGATCAACGTTTTGTCTCAAATAAAAAAAATAAAATAAATAAAAAAGTCCGGGTCACGCGCAAAGGGAAACATAAAAGCTCTCAGTTTAGTGAAGCGAGTCGTAATTAACAGTTTGTCTCCGCGCAAGCCGTCGTGACCCAATCTGCTGAGAGGGCGTTAGCGGGTCGCGTGATCCTTTTCATTGAAATCTGCTCTTCCGCGCTTCCCGGTGTTAATCTGTTTGTCTCCGCTTTTAGCCCTTCTCCTCCGGTCCCAGTGATCACGCCATGCAGCATAGCTCTACACCCTGGGGCTAACGTCATGAAGAATTCGTAAGCCCTTTGCGACAGAAGTAAGGAGATAAGTTACAAATCAAGGCAACATCACGCGGCTCATGGCGCACAATTGTCACAAATTGATGGCCTGTGTCATTCTTAAAGTTGCGAATCCTTTCCCCTCTCCCTAGCTTTGCGTGATACTTTGGCAGGTAATAATCTCAAGTTTTGCGTGATACTAGCTTGGCAGGTAATAATCTCAAGTTTTGCGTGATACTTTGGCAGGTAATAATCTCAAGTTTTGCGTGATACTAGCTTGGCAGATAATAATCTCAAGTTTTGCGTTGATTTATCTACCTCCTGGCACTTATTCTTGAAAAAAGAGTCAAGTGTCAACAAATCGTATCAAAAGTCAAGAATACGTTAACTTGTACTCTCAAATAGAGGGTTGAACATAGGGCAAACTCGGGGCGAAGTGTCACTACAAAAATGGGGCGAACTCGTGGCGAACCCGGAGCGAAGTGACTTGAGGCGATATGACTATGGGGCGAAAGGGATTGATACCACCCATTCATTTCCATATTCAAACATGTGATATGAGCACAGTATTTGTTTGTCATTCTGTGAACAGGAGTCGAGAACAAGACTATCCCATGTAGGTCAAGGTCGGACCTTTTTCAACTTGAATTGTGTTTCATAGATGTCACCAAAAAGGTTAAGCAAAGAAGCGACCGCCTTTGCAAAACAAATGATTTGCGATGTCCACGTGATACCTACCCCACACACAACTAGTTTTTAAAACGGAAACTGGATTTGACTTCATGCAAACAGCGGTTGCCTCCAGCAAAACAATCTTTTTTACTCCAAAAAGAAGTTTTTGTTTTGCATTCTCCATTTCTTGCTTGTAGAAGGTTAGAAAAACTCATCCATCATTTGTTTCTCTCACGGCATCAACACTTTTTTGGAGGATTGTCTTCCGATGTGGAATCCAATTCAGGGCGGCTTTATTATTATTTGCAACTATTTTCAGTGTTTATTATGCTGGGGATGTCGGCGAGCTCTGTCTCGAGGGTACAGGCTGGTTAGTGAAGCGAGCTTAAGCAATAAGATGCCGTAAGAAAAATCACACTGAGATTGCTGCGATAGCATTGTCTTAAAACGAAAGTGTTAAGAGTTGTCTGTCCCTGCCATAGCCCGCGGCGCTGTCGGCGAGTAGTTCCGGTTGTTTTGTTGACGTCCAAAATGGCTGAACGAGAGAAGAAGATAAGTGGTGGAGGGAAACGTTACTGTGTCTGCTGTTCAAACTAAGCGGGTAAAGAAGTTGAAGGGCGGATTGTCACGCGGTTCCATTTTGCAAACACATACCGGAACTACCTGCTGTTCCAGGGGCGCAACTCTGTCCGACTATCGCGTTAGTTACGAGACAGTGCTATAGGACTGCGCTGTAACATCATAAGGCAGCAGACGCCCATTGAAATTGGGCGGTTAGGCAAATAATTATTACAAGCTTGAATTCTAACGATGGCAAGATAACACAGGGAAGAAGCAGTTGAAGAACACTTATACAAGAAACCCTATAATTATATTGAAATAAGAGATTGTTCTTACAATCTAAACGTCATCCATATTCAACCGTTACAAATTATTATCATGGCGCTGGGGCTTGGGAAGAGAGGGGTTGATTGGCTTGGGGTGGATTTTTATTGGGGATGGAGTTAGAGGTTTGGTTGATGCGTCTTGATTCTGTCAATTTGTTTGAATCACAAATCACTTCCATCAGTAGATTGTACACCATGCGCTTACAAAAACAATTAACAACAACAACAACAACAACAACTACAAACAACAAACAAACAAACACACACACACACACACACACACACACACACACACACACACTTAAACCAACCCGGTCAAGCCATCTGAATTCAACCATATCGTCTCCATCTTTTTCTGAGAGGAAGGATCAAAATGTCAACATATGTTATTCGCCACACAAAAATGGAGGTCCAACTAAGATGCACGCACGAAAACTAGCAGAACGCTACATGTTCATTAAACGACCAAACGATGAGCAAGCCACGTTATTGTGACACAGAAAAAAATACAAGCCTCCCCCCCAAAAAAAAACACCCAAAAAACCCCACACATTCATAGTCAATAGCAGAAATGGGCGGGCAAAAAATCAAACACACAAAAATCCACCTGCCTCCATGCAGGTCCTATCTTTGGACCCCTTTTTTCAGGCGTACTTTACGGCAAGTAAATTGAACGCTTTCTGTTTCCAGCTGAATCATTATCTGCGAAGGGGACGCATTACCACACGACCTAAAATGCTAAAATGTCCGCATTTCGCTCTTGCACAATTTGCATTTACGTAGAGATAATTTCGTCCCCTGTCAGAGCGCCACCTGCTCTGGACAGCTTTCAGACAGTTAGCCCATTTTGTCACTTGGGGGAATTCCGATGCACTGAAAGACATGGACGTTGCAGAAAGACAGGACATCAAAGTAGACACTAACGCCTGTGATGTTGCTGTGGTCTATTGTCTCTGGCACATTTGCAAAATGGCCATTCAAGTGAGGGCAATTTTCTAGTGTTTACGGCCGTCCTTGGAGGTCGGAGTGGCATAGTGATTAGAGTGCTTGCCTCTTAGGCTGGCGGTAGGGGATCGACCCCCACTTGGGACGAATAGAAATCTCGATGGTTTTGTTCGAGCGCTCTCTAGTCCACCCAGCTGATACCTGACCATATTTAGCGCCGGTGTAACACGAAATTTTTACTCCACGAAAAATTTACTCCGGAGTAAATATTTCGTACGAAATTCTTACTCCGAGTACACTTTTCGTACGAGAAAAGAACTCCCCAAGGCACGAAAAAATTACTCCCTCCACGAAATTTTTACTCCCCATTTTTGTTACTTCCAGTAAAAATCTCGTACGCAAAAATGGGATGCGGGCGAAGGGATAATGTACTCCGTCACGGCGGAGGGCTGACCGTGCACCCAAAAGCGGACTCAACCAAATGGGTATTTTTTGAAAGCTTGGGACCTGCCGAACATAAAAATCGATGTTAACAAGAAATATTCAAGGGCGCACTTTCTCTTCTCAGTCAAAATTCAACTATACCCTGAAGAGTGATGCACGAGCATTTCAGACGCTTGCCTCTGAAAAAAGAAGTTCTCAGCCAAATTACGAACTCAAACTGGTACGCTTTACATATAAATGTGTTAGTTGGTATCTTTTGATTATCACAAAACAATTTGCTACTGCTTTGGCCGAGGATGCTGATGACAGTATCATTATTATGAACCCTACCCTAAATCCAGGAAAGACGTCGTCCAAAATGTAGGTAAGTTTTGATTAAAAATAAATTCACACAAGACTAGTATTGTTGTTTGGCTTCAATGGATATATTTTCGTCAAGTATGATGTCTTTACATAATATCTGTATAATATGAATGGATTTGAACCATATACTATGTCATTATGACCTTCCAATCTTCCTAACCCCCAGCCCAGTAAAGCGTGCGAGACGTTTCCTGAAAAAATGTCGCTTTGTGGTGCGAGTTCAGTGTGACATGATTAGTTTCCAGAACCCCATTTCTGACTTTCAAAGTTTATCTACATACATTTAGCAATGCACGAGCAAAATATGACAACTTAATGGTGCCTTTTGGTTTAATGCTATGGTAAAATTGCTAGTGATAGTGTTTACAGCTTGAAACAAAACATAACAGATGGGAATAGTCTTCCTCAATCTGGTTCAGAGCATAATGTATTTCTATTTTCAGAGGTAGCATTATTTCTGATAAGAGCTAGAGCCAATATAATGATGCTGAATATTTGAAAAATGAACTTTGTGACTCATCTGAGTAGCAGAAGAGCCTTCGTGATCGTCAGCGTAAGGCTGGCTGTCTTCAAGGCAATTCCTTGAACAACTTAACACTGCGTTCGTTTATTCGCCCGTTTCTTAAGCTAGAGCTTTGAGACTTTACACGCGTCTAGGGCTACATGTACGCTTTACAATACGTAAAATATAGTTGACTCTCGCGTTATTTAAAGGTCACAACAAGGTCATTACCAGGCAAAAACGAGGGAAAACCGAGGGAAAGTACCATTTTCCACAACTGTTTGCAAGAAAAAGATTTCAAATTCAATTGTTTCCTGGGATTAACGCATCTCTAGACATGACAATCATCCGATTATCAGACATCAATTGTGGAGGTCACGACAAGGTCATTACCGGGTAAAAACGAGGGAAACCCGAGGGAAAATACCATTTTCTGCAACTTGTGTGTAAGTAAAAGCTTTCAAACTCCATCTTCTTCTGGTATTGGCGCATCTGTAGGCATGACAATCATCTGATTAACAGTCCTCAATTTTCAAGGTCACAACCAGGTCATTACCAGATAGAACCGAGAGAAAACCGAGGGAAAATACCATTTTCTATAACTTTTTTGTAAGTAAGAGCTTATAAACTCCATCTTCTTCTGGGATTAGCGCTGATTTCAATGACCCTGAAGTCCGAGGAAAGTTTTCTTGACCCATGCCTACTTTGAAGGTCATGACAAGGTCAAATTTACACGTTTTCTATTTGGGAATATCTTTTACGGTCAAATAAAATACTTTCTGGACGTCAGCTATTTTCGAAGCTAAAGCTTAAAGGCATATGTACGCGCTCCCGTGTTTACAAAGTGTAGTTTGCCCACAATCGATGTCAAACGCACCATAAGACCATATAATGACGATACGTCACCATGCGCGGACCATAATACATGCATTACAGCTTGTTCTAGCCTCTGAAAAAGTGAGGATGTCAACAAAGCCGCGGTGTTCTCTCCCTTGCATCAACGTTACATGTGTTGCCAAATCTATAAATAGGACGATCCAGATCAAAATGAAAATTCAAATATCTCAACATTTAAGGGGTCCTAGACCACAATATTTTGCAGGGAACTTAATTTAGTCTGTCTCCAGCTGTTGGTAAAGCAATTAGCGTGTATAGTCATCGAGTACATATGGCTTTAATTACAACTTTACACACGTCTTGGGATTTATGAGACATAACGCAAATATTGTTGACTCTCGTAATATTTAAAGGTCACACAACAAGGTCATCACCAGGTAAAACCGAGGGAAAGTACCATTTTCTGCAACTGTTTGTAAGAATGAACTTTCAAATTCAATTGTTTCCTGGGATTAGCGCATCTCTAGACATGACAATCATTTGATTAACAGTCATGAATTGTGGAGGTCACGACAAGGTCATTACCGGGGAAAACCGAGGGAAAATACCATTTTCTGCAACTTGTGTGTAAGTAAATGCTTTCAAACTCCATCTTCTTCTGGTATTGGCGCATCTCTAGACATGACAATCATCTGATTAACAGTCCTCAATTTTCAAGGTCACAACAAGGTCATTACCAGATAAAACCGATGGAAAACCGAGGGAAAATACCATTTTCTGCAACTTTTTTGTAAGTAAGAGCTTATAAACTCCATCTTCTTCTAGGATTAGCGCTGATTTCAATGACCCTGAAGTCTTTGGAAAGTTTTCTTGACCCATGCAATGTTTGAAGGTCATGACAAGGATGGGATTTTACACACGTCTAGGGCATTATAAGACATGTAACAAATATTGTTGACTCTCGTAAAATCTAAAGGTCACACAACAAGGTCATTACTGGGTAAAACGACGGAAAATATATCAACTTTATGACTCGTCTGAGTGCCAGGACAGCCGGTGTGATCCTCAGAGTCAGGCTTGCAGACCGCAAGGCTATCGGTAGATGAACACCTTAACATTGACTTTTTCTTCTCTCTCCCCTTCTCTTCTACCCCTATTACATCCAGCCCCGCCCACCCCCCTAGAGCCCCTGTGGGCGAAGGAAGATGTCATGAATCTGCCTCAACAGCTTTAGCTTAGAAAATAGCCGAACACAAATAGAAAACGTGTAAACTTGACCTTGTCATGACCTTCAAACTAGGCATGGGCCAAGAAAACTTCAGGACTTCAGGGTCATAAAAATCAGCGCTAATCCCAGAAGAAGATGGAGTTTATAAGCTCTTACTTACAAAAAAGTTATAGAAAATGGTATTTTTTCTCGGTTTTCTCTCGGTTCTATCTGGTAATGACCTGGTTGTGACCTTGAAAATTGAGGACTGTTAATCAGATGATTGTCATGCCTAGAGATGCGCCAATACCAGAAGAAGATGGAGTTTGAAAGCTTTTACTTTCACACAAGTTGCAGAAAATGGTATTTTCCCTCGGTTTTCCCTCGTTTTTGCCTGGTAATGACCTTGTCGTGACCTCCACAATTGATGTCTGATAATCGGATGATTGTCATGTCTAGAGATGCGTTAATCCCCCAAAGATAATTGAATTTGAAAGCTTTTTCTAACAAACAGTTGCAGAACATGGTACTTTCCGTCGGTTTTCCCTCGTTTTTGCCTGGTAATGACCTTGTTGGGACCTTTAAATAACGCGAGAGTCAACTATATTGTATGTATTGTAAAGCGTTCATGTAGCCCTAGACGCGTGTAAAGTTTCAAAGCTCTAGCTTAAGAAACGGGCGAATAATCGAACGCAGTGTTAAGTTGTTCATCTAGGAATTACCTTGAAGACAGCCAGCCTTAACCCTACGCTGACGATCACGAAGGCTCTTCTGCTACTCAGATGAGTCACAAAGTTCATTTTTCAAATATTCAGCATCATTATATTGGCTCTAGCTCTTATCAGAAATAATGCTACCTCTGAAAATAGAAATACATTATGCTCTGAACCAGATTGAGGAAGACTACTCCCATCTGTTATGTTTTGTTTCAAGCTGTAAACACTATCACTAGGATTTTTTACCATAGCATTAAACCAAAAGGCACCATTAAGTTGTCATATTTTGCTCGTGCATTGCTAAATGTATGTAGATAAACTTCGAAAGTCAGAAATGGGGTTCTGGAAACTAATCATGTCACACTGAACTCGCACCACAAAGCGACATTTGTTCAGGAAACGTCTCGCACGCTTTACTGGGCTGGGGGTTAGGAAGATTGGAAGGTCATAGTGACATAGTATATGGTTCAAATCCATTCATATTTTACAGATATTATGTAAAGACATCGTACGTGACGAAAATATATCCATTGAAGCCAAACAACAATACTAGTCTTGTGTGAATTTATTTTTAATCAAAACTTACCTACATTTTGGACGACGTCTTTCCTGGATTTAGGGTAGGGTTCATAATAATGATACTGTCACCAGCATCCTCGGCCAAAGCAGTCGCAAATTGTTTTGTGATAATCAAAAGATACCAACTAACACATTTATATGTAAAACGTACCAGTTTGAGTTCGTAATTTGGCTGAGAACTTCTTTTTTCAGAGGCAAGCGTCTGAAATGCTCGTGCATCACTCTTCAGGGTATAGTTGAATTTTGACTGAAAAGAGAAAGTGCGCCCTTGAATATTTCTTGTTAACATCGATTTTTATGTTCGGCAGGCCCCAAGCTTTCAAAAAATACCCATTTGGTTGAGTCCGCTTTTGGGTGCACGGTCAGCCCTCCGCCGTGACGGAGTAATGCCAATAAGTGATATCGCGCACACGAATGTCGCGCTACCCTCCTTCCACCCCTTCCACCACCAAGACTAACAGGGGACAAGGGAGTAAAAATTTCGTACACCTGGCATGGGAAGTTAAATTGCTCGTGTTGGGGTGAAGTAATTTATTCGTTATTTATTCGTCAGGGGAGTAACATTTTTGTACGAAATGTTTACTCGGAACTCACCTGTCTTGGGGAGAAATTTTCTCGTGCAATGGGGGAGTGCTTTTTTCGTAAAGGGAGTAACTTTTTCGTACGAAATGTTTACTCCGGAGTAAAAACCTCGTGGGAGTAATTTTCTCGTGTTACACCGGGGAAAGCGAAGGCAGTGATGGAGATAAGATGGGCACCGCCCTAATTAAGCTGGCCCTAGAGAAGTTGAGATCTCTAACATCTCGTTCCCCTACGATCAAACATGGTTATGGACTACTACCTTTACCTACCCTTTTTTTTTTGAGGCAAACTTTGGACAGATCTGCCGAAATGACGGCAAAGTTTCAGCTTGTTCTTGTTCTTGTTCCCCTCAATCCCTCTTTAAAATAAAGTATACTCAGCGCTGAGAGAGCAAACAGGAAGTTACCAGCACAAACGTCAAGCGTTGAATGAAGCTGTCAAGGTCATGCAGGCAGTGACAGTCGAGTTTTAGGCGGCCTTCGCTGTACAGAATTCTGTACAGGATTATCGGCCCTATCTTTTCAAACGCGTAGCCCCGCAGATAGTTATAGATAGACGACAGCTTTATAGGGATATAATGGAGAAAAAAAAGTTTATTATTGACACAAGAGCTGTTGAATTCGGGTTGGGTGTTGCAATCATTTTTCACTGCACACACCCAGAATGCCTCAAAACAAGTGTTTGAGCGTTTTGTGTTTCTTCTTCTTCTTCGTTCATGGGCTGAAACTCTCACGTTCACTCATGTTTTTGCATGAGTGGATTTTTACGTGTATGACTGTTTTTACTCCGTCATTCAGGCAGCATACGCCGATTTTGGGGAAAGCATGCTTTTCGTGTTTCTATAACCCACCGAACTCTGACATGGATTACAAGGTCTTTTCCGTGCGCACTTGGTCTTGTACTTGCGTGTACACACGAAGGGGCACAAGGCACTAGCAGGTCTGCACATAAGTTGACCTGGGAGATTGGAAAAATCTACACCCTTAATCCACCACGCGGCCGCGGCCGGGATTCGAGCTCACGACCTTCCGATTTGGAGGCCGATGGTCGCTTTGTTATTCAATTGTGTGGGTTGTGTTTCGAGACTGTGATTTTTCTACTTCAAATTCTTCCGCTGAACAATTTGTTTTGATTTTCGTCCTACTTTTCGCCCTTGCGTGGAGCCTGCATTTCACATACTGTTGTTGAGGTGCAGATTTCAACTCGTCCAAAGAGCTACACAGTTTGGTTTAGGGGTTGAATAAATAGAGACACCGTTCAAGAGGAATGCCCTTGAATGAGTGTTTGAACGTTCTTTTTATTCAAATCAAAATACTGTGTTGGGTGGTCTTTCGAGACAGCGTATATACTATTCATTGGCCATTGTGTTTATTTACACCGTGTAATGCGTTTTTAGCCCCATACACCATGGACTGAGCAGATTAGAAATCTGAATTCCTGAATTCAACGGTTTTCAACTGTTTAGGCGAATGCGTTCCTTCCTCACTAAATAACACGTGACGACGAACAGAAGTCGGGATTCTTGACACATAAGAGTGTCTTAAGACAACCGTTGGCCTAATAAAACTAATATAATTAATAATAGTTACAGAACACTTTCAAGCTAAATATTGCGGGTGTTTCTAAATGACAGCATGGCAAATGTCCTTTGAACCTTTTAAGGTCGAAATGGCTTAACGTCTTGCTCAGAGTGGCCCCTTAGACAACACACCTCTAACCCCTTACTCATTCCAGCCTACAAGATCCGCAGAAACGTGCACCGACAATTTCAATCTTCCTTAATTACCAAGTTTGTTGCTTACGAAGAGAATGACATAACCTGATCAAAGATCACAAGGATGCTGCTGTGAGCATGTATCATGCATTGACTCCTTACTCAGAAGTAAAGTCTATCGGGTCCGCTAGGGAAATCGACATGCACAATTTTAAACTTTCTCAATTACTAATTTTGCAGACGACAAAGAGAATGCCAGAGCCTCATCAAAGATCACAGGGATGCTCTAATTGTAAGCATGTAACATGCATTGACTCCTTACTCAGAAGTTCAGTCTATCGGATCCGAAAGGGAAATCGACATGCACAATTTTAAACTTTCTCAATTACTAATTTTGCAGACGACAGAGAGAATGCCAGAGCCCCATCACAGATCACAGGGATGCAGCTGGGATTTATTGTCTTTGGCAAGATGGCCAAAAGGGCCATAAAGTTTGGGCAATTTTCGAAAGTTAACGACAGCACTTGGAGTCAGCTTCTTCCCACCGTGAAGAACATGACGAATTTACGTCAACGTAAATTACAATTTCCAGCGACTGAATTAAAGTTTCAGCATTTTGCCGACTGCCAATGTCAAACTGTGCCCTTGCTGCACCCAAAGCAGTTAGCATGTTAGGAACCTCTTACTCATTCCGAACTACGGGGTTCGCTTGGGAGCACCGGCATGCAACATTTCACATTTTATCAACTACTAAGTTTTTTTCGACAGCAAGGAAAATGACGGAACAAACAAAATATCATAGTACTACCTAGGTATTTGATATGAAAGTACTCTGTCAACACTTCTGTATAATGTCATCAGTTCCGTGTTGACTCCAATCGTTCCCCACTGCCTTCCAGCTACCCCCCCCCCCCCCATCTCATCCGTCCAAATGATGTCCGTTTGGCATATTGTATACCTTTTGTGTCATAACAACTAGGGCACAAAAGGTCGTTCACACACACACACACACACACACACACACACAAACACACACACACACACACACACACACACACACACACACGCACACACGCTCGTACGCACACACACGGGAACGCATGGATGCACACGCAAGCACGAACAGACGCACAGACACACACACACGCACGCACGCACAGACGCAAGCATACACACACACACACACACACACACACACACACACACGCACACACACACTCACACACACACACACACAAACACACACACAAACAACCACCCCAAAAAACTGAACACCATCGTCCGTTTTTTGACCTCGGAGTCATTACAAGACCACGAAACAAACGCTATCCCGGCAGGCCGCTAGAGGCTGAGACAGTTGTGAACAGAAACAGAAAGGCCAGTAAAAAAAACCCACAAAGTCAAAACATACACGCAAAACACCGTGTGTTAAGCTGGTCAAATCACAATGGTTGTCTCGAACTAATTTCCTGTGATGAAAGAAACCTGAAAGAAACCTCCCAGGGGGCTTTAACAAGAAACTATGACCGGAGATGAGGTCGTGGGATTTATCAGCCAAGCAGACATGCTACCCAACAGGCCCATACCCCCCCCCCCCCCCCCACCGCCCTCCACAAATCCTTTGCCCGTCCTCCTTAGATTTGGTCGAAGTTAATGAGTGGGTTTCTTGATGACCAAGGGATCTCGAAGGCAGGCCTGATAATTTAGCCTAGGGAGAAAGTTGGGATCGACGACTACTATTTAAAAGTTGATCCTCAAAGACAAACAGCAGGGCCCTCAAGACAAATTGTTGTCAACCGGAAGCGCACCGAATATTGACCCAATAGGAGTGGAGACAAAACAAATACGGAAGGCGGTCAGATTGTTTTCTGGGTTGAGAAAACGATGGATTACAGGTCATGCACGTGCACAATGAATAAGATCCCCTTTAGAAATCAACAGCCGGGCTGCTTCATGTGCCGAGTTACAACTCAATGGTACTAGGTGTCAGTTATGGAAACCAATTCAGCAAAAAGATTCAACTCTGCACTAAAGTCAACAATGCTGTGGATCTGATATATTTCAAAGCTTTGTGTATTTTAAAGATTGGTGTATTTTAAAGATTTGTGTAGTTAAAAGTGGAAGGATATGATACCCCACGTAAGAGCCTTGACATTTCGTGATTTAAAAGATTGTCTAATCAGAAAAAGACGGTATCTTTAACATACGAAGCGGCTAGAGCTTATTGTCCGATATTGTACGTTTTTTTTTCTATTGCACACATTTTTTCTCCAGGCTACATTTTTTGTTGACAGTTTATGTTGGGTGAGAGGGAAAAGCAAGTTCACGATCTACTTTGCAGTTTCATAATTGCGACAGTTTTGTTATTATTTCTTTCCTTTATTACTGAAAATCGTTATTCTATAAATCACGCGCACAATCCTACACTATTGTACGGTGGGCCTAGGCAGGCTGTAAAGAAAGCACAGAGCTCTTCCGGCGATATTTCAGATTAACGTCGATTATTAAAGATATTACGTTGTCAAAAGCTTTTATTAAAATAAAAAATCACGGGCATTATCTCGACCAAAAAATCGTTTTCTGACGACCTCTTCCAAAATTTAAAATGCATCCTAAAAGTATTAGTTTCGGCTCTGGAGTTTACACGCAATGCGTGCATGAGAAAAAAGGAACCTGGAAGATATTTTTTGGGTCACGCATTTTGTTGCCCCGTTTGCCCTAATTGCCATCCTTTCATAACTAAAAAGCGTAAAGATCCGGGTTTTTGTTTGTTCGTATAACGGCTATGTGGTTCGTTTTGCAGCGTTGCTCGGTTGGAACGTTTGCCTATGCAGAAAACTTAATGAAAAGAAAAAGAGACCCATTTTACGTAATTGAAACTGTCTGCAAACATTGGAAATTACATTTTGCATGTGAGGTCAATGCGGCATTATATTGCTGAAGCAAGTCGTCAATTACCTGACTCGGTGAGATTAGATCACAAGAAAATTAGAAATATTTTGGAAATAAGAGCAAAACAGATGACATCCGGTTTGGTAATTGAGAAATGATAAATGACCGGTTTCTTTTCAATTTCTCCGGAACAGAAAATGTTTGCAACCAACCCCACCACCACCATCTCGTTCATCCGTTGAAAGACCGTAAGTTGCCTCATTCAAACATAGAGAAGAGATACCTAACTTGTATACACCTGTAACATGTAAGTACCCAATATTGACGGACTGTGTGATGATATCTTCTGCTATGGTTTGTTGAGACAGTGATATCAAAATCGAGACCGGAGGTCGAGATTTTGATATCACTGTCGAAACAGACCAATAGCAGAAGATATCATCACACAGTCAGTCAATGTTAGATATATTGCTAATTCTCTGGACATTTTGTATTTACTGTAAAGAAATTACAAAAGTATTTGTCTCGGTTTTGGCTGTTCCATATCCCTCCCTCTGATTATTATTTCTTTTTGTTCACTCTTTTCTTGTACTTTTCAGTATTTAAAAATGTCTTTTCTTTCAAAAAGTCTTTAGTCACTTGCTCAACTAAATTCTGGGATCATTACATTTTCATATATATTTGTTTGTTTTTAAATTTAGGTGTTTTTGTTTTTGAAGTGGGGAAGCAATAAAGAGGTCGTCGATATCAAAACTGATATCGACGGAAATGTCGTTGATATCACTTTTACAATGAGCTCAGTTTTGCCCAATTATTGACCAATGGAAATCCACGTAACATATGAAATAGCAATATTAAGTTATACGCGCGAGGGCGTGCCTGTGACCAATATTAAAATCTTTCCGCACGGTTTCCAAAAAAAGTTAAAACGTGGTATTACTACTCACAAAGGTTGTACTTCTGGCAGCTGAAAGTTATCATCTCTTCCACCTCATGCCCAAAATTAGGTTCGTTCTCAAATTTCATCAAGAAAATCACATCTCAGACAATCTGTCCAGATGGCAAATCGTAGACCAAGCAAATGACTTTCTTGGTTCCTGATTAATTTAATCTTCGTGGGCTTTCAAATCGCACGTGCGCTCGATGTTTTTTGTTTTTGTTTAAAGTTTTGTTTTGTTTGTTGCACAGGTGGGATGTCATGTGTATGACCCTTCCTAAGTACCACCATTCAGGCAGTCACAATTTTCTTTTCGGGGGGAATTAATATCCTGATGTTGTTCAAACGCTGTAAAACTAAACTAAAAACTTTCCGTGATGTTTGAGAGATGCATCTTTGGGGTCTCCCTAATTCGTCCTGAAATTGAAACAGAATCCGAGATGAAACTGCTGCAACAAGATGCAACCGCGCTGTTATTTTCGCAGAAGGCATTATAACTTGGGTCTGGTTACAAGAAAACAATATTGCAGAAAGGTTCGCTCTTATCCTATCACGTGACAAAGAGCGTGAATAGCCACGTGAAGCCACACACACACGCACGCACGCACACACACACGCAAACACACACACACACACACACACACACACACACACACACGCACAATACACACACACACACACACACACACACACACAGAGCGAAGAACTGGAAGATGAGCTTACGCTCAAGTGGTCATCAACCTGCGCGAACTTTAAATATCATTCTTTTCCCCTTGCCTTGATTTTGTAATGCTCTCTCTCTCTCTCTCTCTCTCTCTCTCTCTCTCTCTCTCTCTCTCTCACTCTCTACACCCCACCTTACCCCTCTGTCTCTGTCTCTCTCTCTTTCTCTCACACACACACACACACACACACGCACACACACACTCACACACACACACACACACACACACACACACACATACGTAGACGTAGAGGAGCAGGAGACAATTTGCCACAGATAGTCATTTATTCATACACACAGTTTTAACCTCTTTTTCAGCCAATATTTACCCCACAACTTCCTTCAAACCTGAGGCTCTGCACTAGTCACAAGAGTGCAACAGTGAAAAACACCCGTAAAGTGTCTGTGGGGGGCCAGGGAAGCGACAACGCGCAGATATAATTGATTAACGGCTGGGGATGCAGATGCTGTGTTTGTTTACTGAAACAAATTGCCCTCCACTGTCGCTGGTGTCTGCCTTGGGAATCCTTTTTAACTTCGTTTCTTTTTCCAGACACTGCAGACTGGCCTGCATTTACTAAAAGCCGTCGTGAACGGATCTACTCCGCTTGGACTATGGCAAGTTGTTGGTTGCAGGACTGCTCGGATATGGAGTTGACGTGTTAGGGGAAGGGCTCCTAATATGGACCGCTTTTTGTTTCATGCTGATAACTAGCTTGTTTTCTTGCGAAGAAGTTTCATTTTGTGTTTGGTAGTCCTTCTCTCTTAGGTTAACCGTTAGGCTTAATTAGAGTAAAATAGCTTTGATAGACATTCAGCAAAAATTAAATACAAAAAAAATCATCACAAATGGTCCATATTAGGAGCCTGGGCGCCTAATATGGACCAGTGGAGAGGCCTTCACGAATCACTGTAAAAAGCCCCCTATACTTCAAAATAACATGATACAACTTAGTGTGCAAGTCAGACTGATGAAAAAATGCTTTAGGTGTATCTGTTTTGGGTTGATGAGAGCATTATTTAAAGCACACCAGGAATCTAAAGAAGCTCATCAAGAAAGAGTAAAAATAAGTGAAATTTTTAACTACTACCAAAAGAAGACTATTTGTTACTAGATGATTACCCGCTTCGCCGGGAAGAAGTAGAGCCGAATACCCGGCCGTCGCCGGGGACCCGGCTTTGCCGGGTGTACGCCGGCGCACGAAGGAAGGGAGATCTAAAAATAGTAACGTGCAGTGACCTTCTAAATATAAACGTACAAACGGGAATATCGATTGACGCCAGCGCACGAAGGAAGGGAGATCTAAAAATAGTAACGTGCAGTGAAAAACGAAAATCGGTTCAGCGCTGCGCGCTGAGAGCACGTGTTGAAATATCTCATCGATGAGGTTGTGTCCGGGGTCTCTGTCAATAAGCCCACCAAATTTGAAGCAGATCCATCGAGAACTTTGGCCGTGCATGGCGATCAATCACACACACACACACACACACACACACACACAGACACAAGTCGTATATATATATAGATATATTTTTGATATCTCGAGGGCTACTTATAGGTTATTTTCAGCAAGCGTCTTAATGAATTAATGAAAATAGCCTTTAGCTTTTATTTTCTTCGATTTGTTGAAGGTGGTCCATATTAGGGGACTCACACATACTTTGAGATTTTGCTATTATTTTTGTGTGCAGTAAAAACTCGGGGTCAACACTGCTAAAATGTAACAAATACAGTCTTAGCTGTCATATATAGCACGTTTTGTGTGATAAAAGCTTTGGCTGTGGACAGAAACGAGTCCGTTTTAGGCAGCAAATTTAGAGTGAACGCTGCCAAAAGTGAAAACAAGTCGCGTAAGGCGAAAATACAACATTTAGTCAAGTAGCTGTCGAACTCACAGAATAAAACTGAACGCAATGCCATTTTTCAGCAAGACCGTATACTCGTAGCATCGTCAGTCCACCGCTCATGGCAAAGGCAGTGAAATTGACAAGAAGAGCGGGGTAGTAGTTGCGCTAAGAAGGATAGCACGCTTTTCTGTACCTCTCTTTGTTTTAACTTTCTGAGCGTGTTTTTAATCCAAACATATCATATTTATATGTTTTTGGAATCAGGAACCGACAAGAAATAAGATTAAAGTGTTTTTAAATTGATTTCGACAATTTAATTTTGATAATAATTTTTATATATTTAATTTTCAGAGCTTGTTTTTAATCCAAATATAACATATTTATATGTTTTTGGAATCAGAAAATGATGGAGAATAAGATGAACGTAAATTTGGATCGTTTTATAAATTTTTATTTTTTTTTACAATTTTCAGATTTTTAATGACCAAAGTCATTAATTAATTTTTAAGCCACCAAGCTGAAATGCAATACCGAAGTCCGGGCTTTGTCGAAGATTACTTGACCCAAATTTCAACCAATTTGGTTGAAAAATGAGGGCGTGACAGTGCCGCCTCAACTTTCACGAAAAGCCGGATATGACGTCATCAAAGACATTTATCAAAAAAATGAAAAAAACGTATGGGGATTTCATACCCAGGAACTCTCATGTCAAATTTCATAAAGATCGGTCCAGTAGTTTAGTCTGAATCGCTCTACACACACACACACAGACACACACACACACACACACACACACACACACACACGCACGCACGCACATACACCACGACCCTCGTCTCGATTCCCCCTCTACGTTAAAACATTTAGTCAAAACTTGACTAAATGTAACAAGTCGCGTAAGGCGAAAATACAACATTATTCAAGTAGCTGTCGAACTCACAGAATGAAACTGAACGCAATGCAACGCAGCAAGACCGTATACTCGTAGCATCGTCAGTCCACCGCTCACGGCAAAGGCAGTGAAATTGACAAGAAGAGCGGGGGAGTAGTTGCGCTGAGAAGGATAGCACGCTCTTCTGTACCTCTCTTCGTTTTAACTTTCTGAGCGTGTTTTTAATCCAAACATATTATATCTATATGTTTTTGGAATCAGGAGCCGACAAGGAATAAGATGAAAGTGTTTTTAAATTGATTTCGACAATTTAATTTTGATAATAATTTTTATATATTTAATTTTCAGAGCTTGTTTTTAATCCAAATATAACATATTTATATGTTTTTGGAATCAGGAAATAATGGAGAATAATATGAACGTAAATATGGATCGTTTTATAACCAAAATATTTTTTTTACAATTTTCAGATTTTTAATGACCAAAGTCATTAATTAATTTTTAAGCCACCAAGCTGAAATGCAATATCGAAGTCCGGGCTTCGTCGAAGATTACTTGACCAAAATTTCAACCAATTTGGTTGAAAAATGAGGGCGTGACAGTGCCGCCTCAACTTTCACGAAAAGCCGGATATGACGTCATCAAAGACATTTATCAAAAAAATGAAAAAAACGTATGGGGATTTCATGCCCAGGAACTCTCATGTCAAATTTCATAAAGAGCGGTCCAGTAGTTTAGTCTGAATCGCTCTACACACACACACAGACACACACACACAGACAGACACACACACGCACGCACATACACCACGACCCTCGTCTCGATTCCCCCCTCTACGTTAAAACATTTAGTCAAAACTTGACTAAATGTAAAAAGAGAAAAAGCCTAACGGTTTTGAGGTTTGTGTTTCTGCAACTGTTTTGACATGTGCAAGTTATCTAGAGAGGGTGAATACAGCGAATGAAATTGTTTTGAGCGCTCTAGCGCCGCTAGTTTTGTCAGAACTGAAGGTGGTCCATATTAGGAGCCGGTCCATATTAGGAGCCCTTCCCCTACATGTGTTTTTTTTCGACCCAGTACCTTGTTACACTGCAGAGGAAGCGGCTTTGTGCGACATATAGCGTAACAAAATAAGATGGTGTTTCATGAAATGTTTTTTAGCGTTGTCAGTCTGCGAAACGCCTGGACTTATTTCACCTGCAGTAAACTTTCTTGTCAATTCGCCGTACACTTTGTCGGCATTTCTCCTGTAACTTTTTCGTCATTTCGCCTAAAAACTTTTCGTCATTTCGCACAAAACTTGCTTTCTCGTCATTTCGCACTTCGTTTTGTCGTGAAGTCGGCAGAGCTCCCGAAGTTAGTTTTTTTACGAAGAGGGGAAGTTGACGCCTATGCGGACAACGTTTAAATTTGAGAGAGAAACAAATTGCCGCAAATTTGCCGACAAAATAAATACCAGCGACATTCCTGGTTTTTACATTTAGTCAAGTTTTGACTAAATGTATTAACGTAGAGGGGGGAATCGAGACGAGGGTCGTGGTGTATGTGCGTGTGTGTGTGTGTGTGTCTGTGTGTGTGTGTAGAGCGATTCAGACTAAACTACTGGACCGATCTTTATGAAATTTGACATGAGAGTTCCCTATTATGATATCCCCATACGTTTTTTTCATTTTTTTGATAAATGATTGTCTTTGATGACGTCATATCCGGCTTTTCGTGAAAGTTGAGGCGGCACTGTCACGCTCTCATTTTTCAACCAAATTGGTTGAAATTTTGGTCAAGTAATCTTCGACGAAGCCCGGACTTCGGTATTGCATTTCAGCTTGGTGGCTTAAAAATTAATTAATGACTTTGGTCATTAAAAATCTGAAAATTGTAAAAAAAAATAAAAAATTATAAAACGATCCAAATTTACGTTTATTTTATTCTCCGTCATTTGCTGATTCCAAAAACATATAAATATGTTATATTTGGATTAAAAACAAGCTCTGAAAATTAAAAATATAAAAACTATTATCAAAATTAAATTGTCGAAATCAATTTAAAAATACTTTTATCTTATTCCTTGTCGATTCCTGATTCCAAAAACATATAGATATGATATGTTTGGATTAAAAACACGCTCAGAAAGTTAAAACGAAGAGAGGTACAGAAAAGCGTGCTATCCTTCTCAGCGCAACTACTAAACCGCTCTTCTTGTCAATTTCACTGCCTTTGCCATGAGCGGTGGACTGACGATGCTACGAGTATACGATCTTGCTGAAAAATTGCGTTGCGTTCAGTTTCATTCTGTGAGTTCGACAGCTACTTGACTAAATGTTGTATTTTCGCCTTACGCGACTTGTTTTTTATTGTGATGTATTTCGTACCACACAAGAAAAGGTGGCTGCACTGACACGGTATAAAAGTGACCAGGAGCAGGGTACAACAACGGGTGTAACGGGTCAACGCACTGAGGACGATTCTATCTTCATTGAGCCTTTCCCCTCTTCATTCACTGGTACGAGTTTTGCACGCAAGCGTATGTTGTAGTGACCAGTTTAGGTCTGCGATAGGCCACACCTGGCGTAATGTATAGCATCTTATCTTTGGTAAGTTTGTAGGATGTTTATCATTTGGCAAAGTTGACGCCTTGCTTGACATTTTAACAAAACGGAAATAGTCCAGACACAAATCTAGGTATGTACATACACGCGCACGTGCAGATGTACAACTGGAGCGCTGTCCACGGGTTTTTTAAACGCACGAAATGCACGGGATTTGAGAGAAGTTTTGCGATTGGCATTTTTCAAAAAAGGATATCCTACTATGAGTACTACGCTGGAATACTACAATGAATTTTCAAACGGCTACACTGGCTTCGTCTTTCCTGATCGAGAGGGGGTGTATTGTTGATAATTGTAGATAATAGACTCTGCATTTTAATGGTCAAATGGCGATTTCGGTATAAAAATGTAGACAAGGACCTTTAAGTCAATGCATTCGTGTTTTGCAGCGACATCTGTAGGGTCAAAGGCAAGGTCAGCACGGTCGTCACCTTGCATCGAGTCACACCTGTCTGTGTCAAATGTGTATCTGTCTACACTGTGTTGTGAAGTCAAAGGTTGTGGCGTACTCACAGTGACATTGGTTTGCAAATCCTGCACGTGCTGGGTAGATGTAGCACGGCTATTGTTGACACTGGGGCCCCTGCCGATGACGCTGTGTTATGTTCCGCTTCAGCTGCTTTGCGTTTCACGAAATTCATCTTATTTCATCACGCTTCACTTGTGACCTGCTCTTCTTCCTGTGGTGAACTGTGTTGGCTTGGCTTGATGGCGGCCCAGCAAATCTCAACACAACTGTTGTACTGTCACCTTCCACCTGGATTTTCCAGGAAGATAACCCAACTTCGTCCACTAGGTTGATCAGGAACTGTTCCAGACGGTTTAACAGTCCCGTTTGTGACATTTTGGACAGTAGCAGTAGTTTGGGAGAAGATTCTTGTCAAATTATGCGGAGCTCCGAAATTTGTGTCCTTCTCCAGTGGCAAGGGCAGACCACCGAGAGAGAGAGAGAGAGAGAGAGAGAGAGAGAGAGAGAGAGAGAGAGAGAGAGAGAGAGAGAGAGAAAAAAAGAGAGAGAGAATGAAAATTCTTTATTTAACGAGGGTAGTAGATTAGGCAGTGGTCTGCTCTTTTACATCCAGCCCTCGCCCTAAAGAGGGACTAACTACAAAAATGAAATAAAAATACAAGATAAAAAATAGAAAATAGAAAAACTAAAATTCTACATTTTAACAGATAACTAAAGTGAAAACACATTATACATATGTACACAAAATGCATTGCATTGAGGTAAATTGCGAGTTAATTGATGTGAATTAAGTGGTATAGTGCAGCTTGCACTTTCTCAACATCATGCTCTAATCCATACATTACATTTTAAAGAAAAACATTCAAACAAGCAAGACATTGCTAAAATCATCACACATCTAAATAGTTTTTTTTAAAGTCCCTTCATCCGAAAAGGGTCTGTGTACATTATACCAATACAGAGGAGAGGGGCATGTTTAATACAAAAAATGAATACCATTTAAAACAAATATCATTTACTTTGACTTCATTGCATAAGACAAATATCTGCTCTTAAAACTATCTGTGCTGGTAGTTTGCCCCAGGAATGTTGAAAGAGAGTTCCAGAGACTGCTACCTGAATAAACTAAAATGGACTTAAACAGGTCAATCCGAGGAAGGGGAGTGTTCAATCTCAGAAATTGGCGTGAATTCCTCATGGTAAATTTTGAGTTTCAGGTACACATTCAGTGATAATTGTGCTCATAAGGGTACATTTATTATAGCCAAGTCTTTCCTTCAGAGGGAGAATGCCTAAGTTTATGTAGTCTAATTCATTCAGGGTTGTTTTCTTTAATAAGACTACTTTCAACGCTCGTTTGTGTAATCTAATTATAGGTTTTAGTGAATTATCACTTGCCGAATCCCTTAAGGTTGATGCGTAATCAATAACAGATTGAATATGGGCATTAAAGAATAACTTCCTGGCTTCCAAATTCAGGAAGTGCTTGATTCTAGATAATAGATATACTTTCTTGGACATGACTTTAGAAAGTTGTTTGATGTGGTGTGACCATGACAGGTTGTTATCGATGGTCACTCCCAACACTTTATGATGGTTGACTGTTGAAACACTTTCATCAATGACAATTAAATCGGGAAACGTGGAGATTATGTTCTGTCGTTTTTGTCTAGTTGTTATTATCATGCATTTAGTTGGGGTTTTTTTTGGGGGGGGGGGGGGGGGTTCAGGGACATATGATTTAGCTCAGTCCATGCACTCAGCTGGTTTAAACTTTCTTGCAGTGATTCAGATAAACGATTTAAATTGGTGTCACTGGAGTGTATGGTAGTGTCATCTGCAAAAAGTTCACACAAGTTTTAATATGGAGGGGCAGGTCATTTATGTACAGGGTGACACAAAAAAAACAGATCCCACCAAAAGTTTAATATTTTCTGAAATAATCAGCCGATTCTTTTATTTTTTCAGGTGAGCCAAGCTGAAATGATGTTCTAACAGCCCACCAAGTTTGAGCTTCAAGATGTCATGGACAACGGAGCATAAGACATTTATAGTCGAGGCCTATTTTCGCCGGCGAACAGATTTGCTCGGGCTGCGCACAACAGACTCTCTGACTGAATCAATATTCCTCGGTGTCCTTGCTGATTTAGGGATAAGTTCAGAGACCATGGGACTGTCAATAACCTCAATAGTAAAAACCCTAACAGGGGATCCCACTCTGGTCGACCTAAATCAGCAAGGACACCGAGGAATATTGATTCAGTCAGAGAGTCTGTTGTGCGCAGCCCGAGCAAATCTGTTCGCCGGCGAAAATAGGCCTCGACTATAAATGTCTTATGCTCCGTTGTCCATGACATCTTGAAGCTCAAACTTGGTGGGCTGTTAGAACATCATTTCAGCTTGGCTCACCTGAAAAAATAAAAGAATCGGCTGATTATTTCAGAAAATATTAAACTTTTGGTGGGATCTGTTTTTTTCGTGTCACCCTGTATATGGAGAAAAGTAGAGGGCCTAAAACTGACCCTTGTGGTACGCCATACCGTACAGCCTGCATACTTGATGCCGAGGCGTTCGCATGCACACTTTGTTGTCTGTCGCTGAGAAAAGAACAAATAAGGTTAACTGAGTCAGTCCCGAGGCCATATAATTTGAGTTTTTTTAGTAACAACTTGTGATCAATTACATCAAAAGCTTTAGCAAAGTCTACAAAAACAGCACCACAAAATTCATTTCCCTTTAACTTGTCCAACCAATGATCAACAAGAGAGATTAAGGCAGTGTGACACGAGTGATTAGCCCTAAAGCAAGACTGGTTCGGGTGAAATAATTGATTGTGATCAAAGTGCGCTAATAGGTGTTTGTTTATATGTTTTTCAAGTGGCTTTGATAATACAGACAATATAGAAATCGGTCTATAGTTTGAGGGGTCTTTCTTCTCACCAGATTTAAACAAAGGAATAATTTTTGCCTGTTTGAGCGCTATTGGAAAATATTTTTTTGTCTAAACAGAGATTATAAATTTTAGTGAGAGTTTCGGAAATTACCGGGGCTGATAACTTAAGAATTCTTCCATCTAATCCGTCTATCCCCCGGGTACCTGTTTGCTTTAAATGTGTGAGTGCTTGAAAGACTTCAGGCACTGTAAGCGAAGGAATATTTAATTGAGATGAAATTTCTTTTGACTTACAGAAGTCTTCTAAAACTTCCAAATTATTGAGGTTAGTTGTATCATTTAAAATAACTTTTTCAGCTATTTTGGAAAAATGTGTATTTAGATCATCAGGTGTTATGTCTCTAACGCAACTTGATTTAGATGCAGAAGTTTTATTTGTGAGTTCATTTATCGCTTTCCAAATGTTCTTTGGATTTTGTTTTGAAGAAGCAAGGTCTTGAAAATATTTTCTCTTTTTACATTTAGTCAAGTTTTGACTAAATGTTTTAACGTAGAGGGGGGAATCGAGACGAGGGTGTGGTGTTGTGTGTGTGCGTGTGTGTGTGTAGAGCGATTGAGAGTAAACTACTGGACCGATCTTTAGGAAATTTGACATGAGAGTTCCTGGGAATGACATCTCCGGACGTTTTTTTCATTTTTTCGATAAATGTCTTTGATGACGTCATATCCGGCTTTTTGTAAAAGTTGAGGCGGCACTGTCACACCCTCATTTTTCAATCAAATTGATTGAAATTTTGGCCAAGCAATCTTCGACGAAGGCCGGGGTTTGGTATTGCATTTCAGCTTGGTGGCTTAAAAATTAATTAATGACTTTGATCATTAAAAATCTGAAAATTGTAATTAAAATTATTTTTTTATAAAACGATCCAAATTTACGTTCATCTTATTCTTCATCATTTTCTGATTCCAAAAACATATAAATATGTTATATTTGGATTAAAAACAAGCTCTGAAAATTAAAAATATAAAAATTATGATCAAAATTAAATTTTTGAAATCAACTTAAAAACACTTTCATCTTACTCCTTGTGGGTTCCTGATTCCAAAAACATATATATATATGATATGTTTGGATTAAAAACACGCTCAGAAAGTTAAAACGAAGAGAGGTACAGAAAAGCGTGCTATCCTTCTCAGCGCAACTACTACCCCGCTCTTCTTGTCAATTGCACTGCCTTTGTCACGAGCGGTGAACTGACGATGCTACGAGTATACGGTCTTGCTGAAAAATTGCATTGCGTTCAGTTTTATTCTGTGAGTTCGACGGCTTGACTAAATGTTGTATTTTCGCCTTACGCGACTTGTTTAATCGTTTTATTGAATTTACTTTATTTCTCTGAGAGAGAAAGAGAGAGAGAGAGAGAGAGAGAGAGAGAGAGAGAGAGAGAGAGAGAGAGAGAGAGAGAGAGAGAGAGAGAGAGAGAGAGAGAGAGAGAATTACTTTATTTGAAGATAAGGAAAATCAAGCATTTGTGTTTTAATTGGGACGCGGGGACCTTGTGGAGAGCAAAAGGGAAAATAGCTAAAGAGAATGCTCATCGTTTCAAAACAATTCTCTTTTTTTCCATCGAGAAACAGAAAATCAACAGCCGCAACAGCAATTACAAGTTCACAAAAAGTGGACAAATACCAAGGTCATAACGAAATAGAACACGCTGGAGAAACAGCCTTACTTTCGACAAGCCCTTGCGGCCTTTCGAAAGATCATCCAGTAAAATTGCAAACCTGCACACTTTTTCCAGCCTGCCCAAAGGATCGCGTGAACTATATCTGGCCCTTAAGCCCACAGGAAACAATGTAGCGTTTTGGGCCTCTAATCAGTTCCCCAGTTTCTATTTCACGTGTGTATCTTCACAGTCAACAAAGCAGGAAAGCAATTCAAAATTATTGCCGTTGTGCAAAATGTTTCTCTTTAATTAAAAATAGACAGTACTACCAGTGAAACAAGTCCGTCTTGTGCAAATAAGTTCGCCATAAAAAAAAATCGTTTATCATTTTCCACAAAAGACTCCATCTCATTGTGACTTCAGCCTTGAAGCGTCTTTTACATGGTGTGAACCATGAACATGTTATCTTTGTTTACTGTGATTTATATCTGCTGTGCGAACAGAACACTCGAACATTTACCATGAATTACCAGCCTGGACATTTGGACACATATTTTGGTTTCTTACTGTTTCCATTGGTAGAAGTCCCGTCGCGATATAACCTTGTACGGTTGAAAACGACGTTAAACACCAAATAAAGAAAGAAAGAAAGATTGGTAGAAGTGATATTGCATAAAGTAGGCTGCGCACGCCACCCAGGCACACACACACACACACACACACACACACACCGATGTACGGGGGTCCGACTTGTTTGACAGCTTTAAACGTCGGGCTGAGCTCACACTGGTGCAGCGTTTGATTTAACGATCCAAAAACCTAAATCACCCGTGTTAAGACGATACGAGCACAATTTACACAACAAATTCGACAGTTTTCCCCAGGGTAGAGTTGTCCTTGGCTCCTTCTTTCCCCTACCGTGCAAACAATTGACGACACCATTTTTGACGATTTTACATTTATTTTGGCGTTTTGCCGACTATTGACACCAAGTGACATCCTTGCAATATATTTCTTTCTCAAGTGCGTCCGACCAACATTTCGTTGCACAACTTTCTGTTAACTTCGAAGATTTATGAATGCTGTAAAATGTTTTAAATGTATCGCTGCATTTGATTTATGTAAACGGAGTTGTCAAGTTTATCTTTATTAAGATGCAAAAAGCAAAGCATGGAAGAAAAGAGTAACGAGTGAACAGTTCAAAGTTTGTGAAGATAAAAGCTAGATGAATGAGTCTAATGTTCTCCAGACAAAAATATACATCGCCAATCCACTTCCACTCCCGGTAAAAGGCCGGACATTTCTCACACAATCTGTATGCCTTACCGAAGATGCCACCAAGACCCTTGTTTCCTCCTACATTCTTTCTCGATTAGACTACGGAAATTCTGTTCTCATTGGCTGTCCTCAGTCTGTCATCCATCCTTTGCAGCGCGTTCAAAATTCTGCAGCCCGGCTTGTCTGCAAAGCCCCTCGGTCCCAGTCCTGTTCCCCCTTGCTTTCTTTCTTTCTTTGGTGTTTAACGTTGTTTTCAACCACGAAGGTTATATCGCGACGGGGAAAAGGGGGAGAGGGGATAGAGCCACTTGTCAATTGTTTCTTGTTCACAAAAGCACCAATCAAAAATTTGCTCCAGGGGCTTGCAACGTAGTACAATATATGACCTTACTGGGAGAATGCAAGTTTCCAGTACAAAGGACTTAACATTTCTTACATACTGCTTGACTAAAATCTTTACACACATTGACTATATTCTATACAAGAAACACTTAAGGGTAAAAGGAGAAACAGAATCCGTTAATCGCCTCTTACGACATACTGGGGAGCATCGAGTAAATTCTTCCCCCTAACCCGCGGGGGGTTCCCCCTTGCTTAAGAAACTTCATTGGCTCCCTGTAGAGCTGAGAATCCAATATAAGTGCTGCTGTATCTGCTACAAAATAATATCTGGCTCAGCCCCATCCTACCTGTCTGACCTGTTCACACTCTATACACCCTCACGATCCCTCCGCTCCTCTGTAGACACTAGAATACTCCGTCTATCTTCTTTTAGTCGCAAACAGCACGGTCAGAGAGCCTTCTCCCACTCTGCAGCCATTGCGTGGAACTCTCTCCCTTACTCTATCCGACACTGCCAAACTTTTTGTTCCTTTAAATCAAATCTTAAAACACACTTCTTCACACAGTATTTTGATTAATTTTGATTTCAATATGGTGCATTTTTGATCAGGTGTTTGAATGTTTGAATGTTTTGCCTGTGTTAGTATGCTTGCAGCTTGTCTTGATGTAGTGTTTCGTTGTTCACTTGTGTGCTGAATGCTGCTGCACATGCTTTTTTACTTTGCTTTGTATGTATATGTATGTGGGTTTTTTGAGTCACTTGAGAAAATGTGACTCTATGTAATCGGTCAGTGTTAGTCTGTCCGGCCGGCCGTCCGGCCGGCCGGCCGTCCGTAGACACCACCTTAACGTTGGACTTTTCTCGGAAACTATCAAAGCGATCGGGCTCATATTTTGTTTAGTCGTGACCTCCAATGACCTCTACACTTTAACGATGGTTTCGTTGACCTTTGACCTTTTTCAAGGTCACAGGTCAGCGTCAAAGGAAAAATTAGACATTTTATATCTTTGACAAAGTTCATCGGATGTGATTGAAACTTTGTAGGATTATTCTTTACATCAAAGTATTACATCTGTAGCCTTTTACGAACGTTATCAGAAAAACAAGGGAGATAACTAGCCTTTTCTGTTCGGCTTTTCTCGGAAACTATAAAAGTGACCGGGCTCAAATTTTATGTGAACGTGACTCATTGTGTTGTGAATAGCAATTTCTTCCTGTCCATCTGATGCCTCATATAATATTCAGAACTGCGAAAGTGACTCGATCGAGCGTTTGCTCTTCTTGTTTCATTGTAAAGCGCTTAGAGAACGTAACGCGCTCTATAAATCTCCCATATTATTATTAATAATTATTTATTATTATGCCCGATACACTTGAATAATCATTTAAATCTTTCCAGATGTTCAAAAAAGTAGTCCCCCCTTCTTTCATTTTCCTTCCTCTTCCTTTTCTTTTTCTTCTTGCATCCCACAATGACACGCACAATTACGAACATCCATGCACATGCCAGTTCATCATTAGCTGGAATACAGTACAAAAAAAAACCTCCGTTTAAGACACCCCCTCCCCCCCCCCAATTTAAGACTTCCTCCCTTTTAAGACCTTGTTTTCTTCAAGTTTCTGTTCATAATATCTTTACATTAACTCCATTTTAAGACTTACTCCTTTTTAAGACCTGCTTTTCACGGGGTTTGTCCCCGGAGATATTAAAAGGGGAGGGAGGGGGGGCATCCACTGTTCATGAGAGCCAAACGGTGGGACAGGTCAGCAATTCATTTTAGTTTCTGTCTCGTTTATTTTGATGCAGAGTGTAGAACACAGCCTACTGGAGAGAGTAACAATGTGAAGGATTAGGTGCCTTTCAGTACTCAGATTCTGAAATACACAGGGTGTCTCAAAAACAAGTACCCGATTTCATTTCAATACTACAGACAAGTCAGAACTTTACTGAAATCATTTGTGTGTGATATTGTAGTCAGTTCATAGAAGTTTTGTCCCCAGTTCACAGCTTTCAGTTGAGATCGTCTGTTTCTTCACACCACGTGATCAATGTAGCAACCCCGTTTTCCAATGACAGACTGCATCCTCATTGCCATAATGTTCATTACATTTGGGGAATGTTTCCTGTGGGATGTTCTGGATTTCTCTGAGAATGTTTGCCTTCAGTATATATCTTTTCTGACGAATATGAACACATTTTAAACACAAAAATCATTATTTTAGTTTTTCCATTTCTTTGTACTGATGTTTCAATGTCTGTTTGGGTACTGTTTTTTTTAGACACCCTATATTTTCGGAAAGGATGTCTCATATGGACCAATGTAAAATATGAGACAAGACAATATCGCTTGATAAGGGCAAAGGTATCTGTGTAGAAACAAACGTATAAGATTCGATCTTTCTTTCTTTATTTGGTGTTTAACGTCGTTTTCAACCACGAAGGTTATATCGCGAAAGATTCGATCTTCACCTTCAAGTATTATGTTTCTGCAATCGATTATACATGGTTCAATCACAAGATAGGTGTAGAAATTCTATCTCTTGAGGAAATTCTCGATGTCAAAACTTGAGAAGAAAATACAAACTTCGACGGTTTCAAAGGTTAAAATCACCTCCACAGTTAGTCTGAAATGACACGGAAAGTAATAACGAAACACAAGCCTGAAGGGCAGTTTCAAGATCAAATCACACCCTCTCACATAATCAGGACTTGCTTGACTCCATCTGACGCAAGGCCAACGCGAATAACAAAAATATCAGAAGAAAATAAATTCAAGCTGTAGGATAAAATGGGATTGGTCTGAGTTACACCCGCACAGTTCAATACATTTCGTTGAGAAGTAGCCGCGGGGTATTTCGGGTGATGTTTTGTATCTTCACGGAATTGTCATTTTAATGCCCTTCTCGTGTACTTTCAAAGTCGGGTAAGTTCGTCGTTTTTTTTACATTTAGTCAAGTTTTGACTAAATGTTTCTGCATTTAAACATATAAATATGTTATATTCAGATTAAACACAAGCTCTGTAAATTAAAAATATAAAACTTATGATCATTTGTAAGCCTACATGCTCAAATGCAATACCGAAGTCCGGCCTTCGTCGAAGATTGCTTGGCCAAAATTTCAATCAATTTGATTGAAAAATGAAGGTGTGACAGTGCCGCCTCAACTTGTAAAAAAAGCCGGATATGACGTCATAAAAGACATTTATCGAAAAAATGAAAAAAAAATGTCTGGAGATATCATACCCAGGAACTCTCATGTAAATTTCATAAAGATCGGTCCAGTAGTTTACTCTGAATCGCTCTACACACACACACACGCACAGACAGACAGACAGACAGACACACAGACACAGACACTGACACACACACACACACACACACATACACCACGACCCTCGTCTCGATTCCCCCCTCTATGTTCAAAGATTTAGTCATAACTTAACTAAATGTAAAAAGGAAAAAGAAACAAGTCGCGTAAGGCAAAAATACAACATTTAGTCAAGCTCAGTCGAACTCACAGAATGAAACTGAACGCATTGCATTTTTTCCCGCAAGACCGTACACTCGTAGCATCGTCTGTCCACCGCTCGTGGCAAAAACAGTGAAATTAACAATCCAGAAAAGCGCGGTAGCGGTTGCGCTGAGGAGGATAGCACGCTTTTCTATAATCTCTATTCTTTTTAACTTTCTGAACGTGTTTTTAATCCAAACATATCATATCTATATGTGTTTGGAATCAGGAACGGACAAGGAATAAGGTGAAATTGTTTTTAAATCGAATTTGGACATTTAATTTTAATCATAATTTTTATATTTTTAATTTTCAGAGCTTGTTTTTAATCCGAATATAACATATTTATATGTTTTTGGAATCAAAAAATGATAAAGAATAAGATAAACGTAGTTTTGGATCGTTTTATAAAAAAAATAATTTTAATTACAATTTTCAGATTTTTAATGACCAAAGTCATTAATTAATTTTTAAGCCTCCAAGCTGAAATGCAATACCGAAGTCCGGCCTTCGTCGAAGATTGCTTTACAAAAATTTCAATCAATTTTATTGAAAAATGAGGGTGTGACAGTGCCGCCTCAACTTTTACAAAAAGCCGGATATGACGTCATCAAATACATTAACGAAAAAATGAAAAAAACGTCTGGGGATATCATACCCAGGAACTCTCATGTCAAATTTTATAAAGATCGGTTCAGTAGTTTACTCTGAATCGCTCTACACACACACACGCACAGACAGACAGACAGACAGACAGACAGACACACACACACACACACACACACACACACACACACACCACACACACACACACATACACCACGACCCTCGTCTCGATTCCCCCTCTATGTTAAAACATTTAGTCAAAACTTGACTAAATGTAAAAAGCGAGGGAGAAAGAAACAAGTCGCGTAAGGCGAAAATACAACATTTAGTCAAGCTGTCGAACTCACAGAATGAAACTGAACGCACTGCAATGTTTCAGCAAGACCGTATACTCGTAGCATCGTCAGTCCACCGCTCGTGGCAAAGGCAGTGAAATTGACAAGAAGAGCGGGGTAGTAGTTGCGCTGAGAAGGATAGCACGCTTTTCTGTACCTCTCTTCGTTTTAACTTTCTGAGCGTGTTTTTAATCCAAACATATCATATCTATATGTTTTTGGAATCAGGAACCGACAAGGAATAAGATGAAAGTGCTTTTAAACTGATTTCAAAAATTTAATTTTGATCATAATTTTTATATTTTTAATTTTCAGAGCTTGTTTTTAATCCAAATATGTGACCCTCCACCACGAAATGAGTCGCATGTCACCTCGCGCGGTTCTGCGCTAGGCTTAATATAAGTCCGGGGGGTGTCAGGTAACAGTGTGACGGTCACCTTAGTCACAGGCTTATAACTCAAACAGTTTTTGCTCTTTTCTAAAACGGTTTTCACCACTGGATAGAGCATAAAAAACTCTTTAGGAAAATGAAAAAAATATGAAAATCATGCAAAGGTGACATGCGACTCATTCCGTGGTGGAGGGTCACATATAACATATTTATATGTTTTTGGAATCAGAAAATGATGAAGAATAAGATGAACGTAAATTTGAATCGTTTAAAAAATTTTTTTTTATTTTTTTTTACAATTTTCAGATTTTTAATGACCAAAGTCATTAATTAATTGTTAAGCCACCAAGCTGAAATGCAATACCGAAATCTGGCTTTTGTCGAAGATTGCTTGGCCAAAATTTCAATCAATTTGATTGAAAAATGAGGGTGTGACAGTGCCGCCTCAACTTTTACAAAAAGCCGGATATGACGTCATCAAAGGTATTTATCGAAAAAAAGAAAAAAAAAATATCCGGGGATATCATTCCCAGGAACTTTCATGTAAAATTTCATAAAGATCGGTCCAGTAGTTTGGTCTGAATCGCTCTACACACACACACACACACACACACACACACACACACACACACACACACACACACACACACACACACACACACACATACACCACGACCCTCGTCTCGATTCCCCCTCTATGTTAAAACATTTAGTTAAAACTTGACTAAATGTAAAAACAAACTTCTGACGAGGGAAATTGATGCAGACTCTTCATTATATATATGTACAGCGCCGTTCGCACGCACGCACGCACGCACGCACACACACACACACACACACACACACACACACATATATACTCACACCCCCCCCCCCCCACCCACACACACACACCCACCCACACACACACACACACACACACACACACACACACACACACGCAAAACATTGTAACCGCCAAACCACGCGATAATACTTTCTTCGTGCCCTCTCAAGGTTTGCTTTCAATTTCCTCCTCTTGTTTTCATAATAAACCGCAGACCATCTCTTTCGCTAGCTGGTCACCTCGGTTTCATTTGAGTTCGTCGTTCTCTCGCCTAAAGATCAACCAACAATCATACGTGCTTTATTGTAACCTCCTAGTTTTTTTTCTGCCTTAAGCGGGCAAGCATTGATCAACAGAAGAACAAACATCCAAAAAACGATTCACTGCCAACGTTTCAAATTCAGAATCGAAAAACAGTACGGTAGGTAATTGAACAAAACGTTACATTTACTATCAAAAAACAAGAAAGGTAGGTTGTTGGAACGTTTGTTATTGACAAAACAATACATTTACAGATATTTCGAGCCAACGGTCTTTGAAGTGAACAGACAACCAAACAAAGGAAGTCGAAAAAACAAGAAAGGTAGGTTGTTGGAACGTTTGTTATTGACAAAACAATACATTTACAGATATTTCGAGCCAACGGTCTTTGAAGTGAACAGACAACCAAACAAAGGAAGTCGAAAAAACAAGAAAGGTAGGTTGTTGGAACGTTTGTTATTGACAAAACAATACATTCACAGATATTTCGAGCCAACGGTCTTTGAAGTGAACAGGCAACCAAACAAAGGAAGCCGACCCGACTTCCTGACGAGTGGACGTAAACTGATTCTATCAAGATAATTTTAGTGTGAATATGTGTTTGTCTGTTCACTTAAAAGACCGTTGGGTCGAAACATCTGTGAATGTATTGTTTTGTCAGTAACAAACGTTCCAACAACCTACCTTTCTTGTTTTTTGATAGTAAATGTAACGTTTTGTTCAATTACCTACCGTACTGTTTTTCGATTCTGAATTTGAAACGTTGGCAGTCTTTTTGTTTTTGGATTTGTTACTTTTACTAGTACGTCGACCCACAGGTCTTTGAACTAGACAGACAGACAAACACTGATGAAACAGATAATTAACTTATCTCAAGATCGTGTGCAAAACGCCGGCGAGATAATTGATCATCTTGAGATAAGTTTATAATCTGTTTCATAAGACAGTGTTTGTCCAAAATGAAAAGATCCCAGCACAAATCCCTCAAGCTGTAACTCGCAACGGACTTACAAAATGGATAATCCTTGTGAAGAAACAAATCTTAAATGTTGTGCCACCTCAACCCTCAAGACTCACAAAACGCATAATATCAAAAACACCAATAAATGAGCCCATCTTCTCGAATTTCGTGTCTGTAAAACTCTTTTTTTTCCCTCCTCCAATATCCGTAGAAACTGCGACCTCAAAAATGCAGACCACAAGGTTTTTGCCGCTGTCTTCAGAAGGAGACGGCGATGGTGATGATTAAACCACTTTAACCCTTTGGCTGTCAAATTTCAACGCAGATCGGTTGGTGTGGTTTTCTTTTATCTTCAGGAATGCGATGTCCTCTCTTTCTCTTTGTCTGTCCCTCTCTCTGCATTTCTGTTTCTATCTCTTTCTCTCTGTCTCTCTCTGTCTCTCTCTCTCTCTAGTCATTTCTGTTAACATTTAAATAAATATTTGACTAAATGTATTCCGGTAGACTCTGTGTGTGTGTGTGTGTGTATGTGTGTGTGTGTGAGTGTACGTGTGTGTGTGTGTGTGTGTGTGCGTGCATGTGTGAGAGTGTGTGTGTGTGTGTGTGTGTGTATGTGTGTGTGTGTGTGTGTGTGCGCGTGCATGTGTGTGTGTGTGTGTGTGTGTGTGTGTATGTGTGTAAGTGTGTGTGTTTGTGTGTCTGTCTGTACAGCAATTCCCAGAAAACTCCCGGATAGGTGGTCATTAAACTTAACATGTGAACTTTTCAAGGTGATCTCTCCACAAATATTTCCCTTTTTGTGTGCATAAATGTTTTTGATGATGTCATATCTGTTCGTGAAAAGAAGCTGGGCGGCACTGTGGCGACCTCCTTTTTAAATCAAATTGATTGATTTTTTTTAAACACTCTTTGACCCGGCCCTGACTACGGAATCGCAGTTTAGCTTGAAAGCTTAAACATCTTTATTTGTTTTATTTGGTGTTTAACGTCGTTTTCAACCGTTCAAGGTTATATCGCGACGGGGAAACGGGGGGGGGGGGGGGGATGGGATAGAGCCACTTGTTAACTTGTTAATTGTTTCTTGTTCACAAAAGCACTAATCAAAAAATTGCTCCAGGGGCTTGCAACGTAGTACAATATATGACCTTACTGGGAGAATGCAAGTTTCCAGTGCAAAGGACTTAGCATTTCTTACATACTGCTTGACTAAAATCTTTACAAAAATTGACTATATTCTATACAAGAAACACTTAACAAGGGTAAAAGGAGAAACAGAATCTGTTAGTCGCCTCTTACGACATGCTGGGGAGCATCGGGTAAATTCTTCTCCCTAACCCGCGGGGGGTAGCTTAAACATTGTTTTATTAATTTGTGTTTAAAATGTTTGCTTGAAATGGAAATTGCAACAACAAACCCAGAAGCTATTCCATTGCATTTGTTTTCCCTGAATCTAAAATATAAGGATTTTTATTTTTTAAATTGTGCTCAGAAACAACGAAAGTTCTATTTTTGCAAATCACGTTCTCTCATTACACGAAACTGAGATAGAGCTGTCTCGTTCGACGAGTTTTGGTCACCCAGGACTCGATTTCGGTAAGAACTTTTTAGTTTATTCTTGATGACTGATTTAACAATTTGTGTTCGTTTCACGCGACTTGTTTTTTTCATTTTTTTTTCATGGATGGATGGAAGACAAAGCCAAGATTTCAATCCCGCAACTTAATAAATTCAGTCGTCTCTCCCTCTCCCTCCCTCTCTTTCCCTCGTTCTCCAAAGTTATTTCGCGAAGAAAGGAAAGAGACCGTTTTATGCACAGCCACAGATATTCATCCGAAGGAGCTATCACTCACAGTTAAATATTTCCCGAAGGAGGAATTTTCGGTCTGGCACCATCGTGGTTGGGTACTGAAAAAGCTCAAGAAAGCGTGAGGAAAGGTGTGACTTGAGTATTGTGAGAGAAAGATATACTTTCACGCGAAAGGCTCTGAAAATGTCCAGAAAGGGACACGCCGCAGAAAGAAGGCAACAGATCTTACGTACAGAAATTGATTGAATAAGAATCAGTCTGGGAGAGAAGAATCGGTCGATCACTGGCGCGCAAGTGTGTGTGTGTGTGTGTGTGTGTGTGTGTGTGTGTGTGTGTGAGTGTGTGTGTGTGTGTGTGTGTGTTTGTCTGTGTGTGTGTGTGTGTGTGTGTGTGTGTGAGTGTGTGTGTGTGTGTGTGTTTGTCTGTGTGTGTGTGTGTGTGTGTGTGTGTGTGTGTGTGTGTGTGTGCGTGCGTGCGGGTGTGTGTGTGTGTGTGGGTGTGCGTGTGCGTGTGTTTGTGATTATCAGCAACTTTAAAGACATGTACAGAGGGAGAAAGAGAGCAGGGAAAGAACTGCATTTATTGGTATCGGTGAAAACGTTCGGTTCAGCGACAGAGCCCAGAGACAGACATGCATGCACTGACGCATATCACAGGAGCTTGTATCAAATCGCCGGTCGATCATTATTTACAGTCCACTACTACGACATACTACTAGTACTATATACTACAAGGAATATAACGCAGAGTGCTCCGCACTGCCGACTCGCTCCGTTTCAAGCTTTCTACATCACTTTCTGCACCCCCTTCCCGAACGCACGAAACTCACACACAAACAAAAATGATTAAGCTTTCACTTCATGCAACAAACTCGAAATAACCATTCACCAACTTCGAGAAGTTTGTCAAGAACGGGCTCGGTGTCCACACCACTCCATGAGAGGAACCTGGAGCCTCGACAAATCGAAAGTGCAACTCGCGCCGATGTTTTCCGCTTTTCGTACGCTCTCAAGGGTGTACAGCATTCTAGCGGCCTGCAATTAGTCCACTACAACTGACGAGTTACACAGCAGCCCCCAAACACGTGAAATGATACACAAAACATTCTCTTTGAGCTTAACATTGCGAAGATCGAATCCTACCGGCAGTTAACCAGGTTTAAAGGCCACAAAAGGTTACATCCGGAGCGTTCCGCAGTAAAAGTTTTACAGCGCATGCTCAGAAAACCGTCTGCTCCGGCATTGGGCGTTCTTCGACCGCCCTTTCGACTTGTCCACTCTAAATGGAAGAAGCACGTGAATTAGTCGAGCTTGGACACAACGTCATTATTCTTGGACAAGCAGGTATGTACACTTCTTAACTTTACTTTTGTTGATGAATAGGCTTTAAACTTACTTGAAGTTTAGATAAAAAGAGAACTTTGACGGTTTACCAGTTTTCGTAACATGAACTGATGAAGACCTAAAGAAATGTTGGCTGTTGTTGATGTTGTTGAAGAAACAGCAAGCTGTAACTTAAAATGTAGTTCATTCCTGGTTTATTATGCCCCCAGGTAAACTCAAGAACCACAATAGGTTTCCAAAACGTAATGTTTGTCTGCAGTGATCGTTTCACTTTGTAAAACGCGGTCGTTATGATTATGGCTCCTCCCACTGTTAGCCCCGCCTCTCCGTCTCTTTGTTAGCGAGAATCAAGATTCAAGATGGCTAAGAAAAGAATTGGTGAAGGAATCGAGTAGCAGCCCCCTGCTTAGTTGACCTACTTTCATGGACAAGCATACGATTCTGACTGGAGGGTTGTAGTGGTGGTTAGTTCAAGAATCAAGACAAGTCAGCTAGTTTTTGGGTGACATCAGTCACTTGTTTTTGTTTGTTTGTTTGTTTGTTATTAGATTTAAAGATTATATTGTAGACTGTTGCATGGAAAAATGTGTTTTAATGCGTTTTATTGTTTGCTTGTTTTTATAAACTAGCTGTGCTGGAAGGTGAAAGTTGTAGCTTTTTATGTCAACTAAATTATGTGTGCATTGTATTGAAATTGTAAATTGCAAAATTAATTTGCCCAGAGAATTTTTTTTATTTCTGTGGTTGAGTTCAAGTACAAATGATTTATTCTCTAAAACATTCAAAGAGTCATGAATTAACTTCAAGTTTAGACAGACCTCACCAGTCTGTTTCTTAAAGGCGAGTGGGGCGAGGAAGTACCGTTTCTTGGGCACATCTCACCGCGAGTGACGCTAGAATTCTCGCCTCAAACGCTAGGTAGCTTTAGGCTTGCTCGCTTGGCGAGAAAATATGGCGGTCACTCAGCTGCCCATCCAATTGGCTGTCCATGGTTTTTTACCGACCAGTGCAGACGACCTTTTCGGAATCAACCAATGGTGTTTAATTCTTGTGTAGCTAGCCACAAAACCGTTTCATAGACAATCTCGCCTCCTAGCTTCGCGAGTGGCTAGCCGAAAGAATATCTCACCTGAAAGAAACACGCGACAGAACTCACACATTCAGAAAAGAGTAAATTCTTTGATTTTAAACATATTTATTATATACATATTTATCACAGGTTTAACAGGTATATCAATTTTGAAAATGTTTTTGATTATTAGTACAGTATTTACAAGTGGTTTTATGAAATTGACCCCCAAAATCATGATCTTATAAAATGTACTTGCGATTCTCTTTAATTATTTGTGTGTTTGACAGGCACTGGGAAAACAACACTCGTTGCAGAATTATGCCACAGTCTTCGGTTATCCGGGCGAAAAGTTGCAGTGACAGCAACAACTGGCATCGCTTGCCAGAGCCTACCAGTGGGAGCCATGACTCTACACCGCTGGTCAGGAATCGCGGATGGCCGACACAGTGTGAGAGAGACAGATTGTCCAGTTATGCTGATCCGCAACATAAGCGACCAGTTAGTCAACGGCAGTCTTGGCCATGTTGTGGACCTCCACCATGACAAAGTGGTTGTCCACTTCGAGAAGACCAACATGACAGTGGAGTTGAGCCGTATTGCTTTCTCAGGTATGCCTGTGTTTTTTTGTTTACCTGAATTTTTACTGAGTTTACATTTTATTTTGTCATCATTTTCATTTACAGTGGGCACCCGCCACCCCAATTTTTTGAGACAATTCAAAATCTGACACAATTTATAGGTCTTAAGAAAAGAGGAAGGGTAAATATACAGAGATTATTAACCCTTAGGCTGGTTGTCGCGACATATGTCGCGCTACTTTACCTATACTGTCACCTGGTTGTCACGACATATGTCGCGCTACTGGCTCAGTCTGTTTGGTCGGTTCCGATTACCTTCCATGGATGCGAAAACCTATATGACCGTTTTTTGTTCTTTTTCTCTCTGTTAATTCACCAGTGGCTATGTAACATGTGTTACAGAATTGCACCAGTGTAAGGGTTAAAGAGAAATCATGGTCTTAAAATGGAGGAATAAGTTTTAGATTGAGGGGTCTAAAATCTACTGTAAAACAACCTGGGTAAAATTTAAAAAAACAACCATCCTCAGTTCATAAAGATGAAACAAACAACAATATGCTTCCCTCAAACACTAAAACGCTGGTCGGGCAAGAAACCACCATTCATCTCACATTGTTTATGTGGATGGAATATTTGATATTGTTAATTATTACACAATGTACTCTCAAGACCGCACTAGCAGTCGAGGTGAACAGTGACTGTCAAGATCTGAGTAAAATGTCATATTTTGTTTAAAAATACAAATGAAATTTAAGTTGAGGAGTTTAGTGACAGGTCCCAAGACCGATCCCACTTTATTTTGAGTCCACTGGCCTAGTCCACCTTTCTTGTCATGATAGATTCGCTATCAAGGGTCAAGGCCACTTCTCAAAAGGGACGCTACAACACTGACAAGTTTTTTCATCGAAGGGGAGATTCGACTTGGTTCGAAGGAATAAGTACTGAATTTGATGTTTTTATGTGGTCAAGTTATACCTCGTAAGGTGCAGGGGTGCACACTGACACAATTTGTTTGGGAAAAACTGTGGTTGATCAGTGTAGTTAGCGCTGAGCATAACTCCAGGTCTTCGTTCCGAAAACAATGGCTAGATCAGCGAAATCTGGGTCATCCTGCAAGTGTGGAAATATCATGGTGTACGGTCATTCGTTTGTGCGAAGACTTAGCGAGTTCGCTGAGTCAGGGATGGTCTTGTGGATAATCACTTTGGATTTCAGCAATGCATGTGCAAGGTGTCCAGGAAGGGGTCGGAGGCTGGAAGATAACAAATTTTTTTGAGGCTGCCGACCATATTCACAGCCGGTGTGTGTGCAAACTCTTGTTGGCAGCCTATGCCCAGGACGAGGTCAAAGGCATAAGTAAGTAACTTTCTTGTAAGTTACTCACCCGTTTGGTGAGTTAAAATTTCGAGATTTGGCCATCCCTGATATGTATAGATGTATTGATAAGATTGTACTTTCATTTTGTTTGTAGTCCATGATCCTCGACAGAAGAAGGACATCGCTGTGAGGCATCAGTTTCAAGTAGTTCCTAGCTTCGCACTGACCATCCACAAAGCTCAAGGACTGACACTTGAAAGGTAGCTTGCAATAGACAATGTTTGGAAATAACTCTACCAGGATTTGCATGTGTTTGAGACTTGCATCCCGCTTTAGTGATGCCCGGTTCCAGAGAGCCAAACAATACCAATATGTGGTCAACCAGTTAAAACTGAGCACCTATGTTTCACAAACTCCCATGATCTCAACATACACATATGACTAATAGGTTATTTTCTGCAATTGCTTTTTTTTTAACTGCATGGCCTACAAAAATTGTGTGCTTTCGCTTGCAGGTCAATATATATTTTTTTTAACTAAACAAATCTGGTACGACACAGCAAACCATGTATTATTCTCTCTTTTTTTGCCCTCTGCTTCTTTCTCTCTGTAAACTTGTATGGCTAGTTATGTAGAGGTTACATGCCAAGTCTTAGTGATTATTAAAAATAATCGTCGAAGTTAGCGGATCATGAAAAATGCGATGTTTTTCATGACCGCGAACTGAGACCATTATTTTTGATATTTCCTGTTCTTGACTAAAATCAATTACACAGTTATGTTGTTATTCTGCTGTGGCGGTAAAGTCAGATAGTGTGTGTTCTGTTCATGTTTTGGTATCGCTCAGGAAATGTTCTTTCCTTGAATGTGACTAGCAGACGAAGTTTTACACCCATGTTCAAATGTTAAAAACTGTATGAAGTTCAGTTTTCTGGGGCAAAATAGGGTGTGAAACTGCTGCATGTTCTTTACATTGATTAGATGTTTGCATTTGATTGGGTGTGATCTGTTTATAAAATGAAATATTGTTGAAAACTTACCGTCGGATTGCAGTCTCTTGTCGATGCAGCTAAAATCTGAAAGGGGAACTACTCGTGTTGCTTGACAAAACATGAGAGTTACTTGCCTTGGAATCGTGCTAGCTATAAATGATTGTGCACGGCAGATCTGAATTCAGAAAACAACCAAACTCATGGAATTCATATTGAGATTCATATGTTCAAGCCTGTAGTTGCTGTATGGTTGTATTGTTTGCTCCAGAAATGTATATTTTGTACATTAGAGTGTTCTGAACTTTTGAGTCGCAAAAAGTAGATCCACAATGTGTACATTCTCTACCCATGAGCTATCAAGGATTCCGACCCGTTGTGATTTTGGTTGTTGGGTAAGTTACTGAAAAATAACTAGCCCTACAATTTAAGTTTACAAAGAGAAAGAAGCAGAGGGGGGAATCATTTTCGGCAACTTACCCAGCAACAAAAATGTTATTACCCAACATACATGTTTAGGAGCTAGACTTTGTGGGATCTACTTTTGTGATTGGAGCAAACAATTCAAACATACCGCATTTAAATCGTAAATAAAAATGTTTGATTGTGTGATAAATAGAACTAGAAGGTTGGTTTCTTCATTCAAGGGTGGAGATTGACTGTGAAGAAGTCTTCCAACCTGGCCAAATTGGAGTTGCCTTGGGTCGAGCAAGAAGCATTGAAGGCTTGCGAGTGGTGAACTTTGACACAAGAAAAGTTCTTCCTCAACCTTCTACCGTGCATGACTACTACAAAGTTGGTTCCGCTGAAGTCAACGAAAATTTGACCTGTTAATTGCAGGCACAAAAGGTAAGTTCATTATCTTGTCTCTGTTGCCACTCATAAACATTTTTATCATCAATCATCATGCTACTCTTGTACAAAGGGTTGATAAATTAGTGATGCATACTCCAGGTTGATAAACTACACTCTGAAATTAAAAGTGTAGCGTGAAACTTAGCTTCGTTGGAACTAAACAACAGAGTGTCACAAAATGTCACATAGGATGTGACCTTTTTGTCCCAGGAGTTATCTCTCAGTTGAATAATATGTATGTGTTGCTTTCTTGCAAATAAGATTCAGTTATAATGAGTAAAGGACAATCAACAAAATACCAGAAGTCCAAAGGTTTGAGGCAAATAAACTTTTTCTTACTGTTTCTTTTGGACGATCAAAATGGACCACTCTAAATTTACGTCTTCCAATATGCATTACTTATGGCACCACCCAGTATGCTCTCCAGCAAAAGACAGCAAACATTTTTTCTTGCAACCAAATTTGTATTCATAAAGCAATCATAAAACAATGATAATGATCACATAAAACCATATTAATTTTTGCTGTTAATGACAGGTGTGTACTTATATTAAATCGGGGTATTCAAAAAGGCTTGATCAGGTCGAGTATATATTTTTCTCGTGTCTTTCAGGTTCCAAACTACATATGCTGAGGACACAGCCAATGAGCCACGTGAAGAAGACGTTCCACTGGAAGGGATGGATCAGGAACCCCTAGACGACGACCCAGATGTTGATCTGGACTGCACTCCACTGGAGTTCAAGGCAGTTCTTGTGGATCTCACAAATAAACAGGTGACGCCACAACAAAAATCAGTTTCCCAAGCTGCTAAACAGCTGCTTATGACACCTGTACTGGTTGATGAGTTCCTCAGGAAAGTCTATGGCTTCATGCTGCGAAAGATTCTGGCCCTCTCATCCGCAGAGAAAGTTGACAGCAGACTGATAACCATATTTTATTGAGTCACTTGAGAAAAAGTGACTCTATGTAATCGGTCAGTGTTAGTCTGTCCGGCCGGCCGTCCGGCCGGCCGTCCGTAGACACCACCTTAACGTTGGACTTTTCTCGGAAACTATCAAAGCGATCGGGCTCATATTTTGTTTAGTCGTGACCTCCAATGACCTCTACACTTTAACGATGGTTTCGTTGACCTTTGACCTTTTTCAAGGTCACAGGTCAGCGTCAAAGGAAAAATTAGACATTTTATATCTTTGACAAAGTTCATCGGATGTGATTGAAACTTTGTAGGATTATTCTTTACATCAAAGTATTTACATCTGTAGCCTTTTACGAACGTTATCAGAAAAACAAGGGAGATAACTAGCCTTTTCTGTTCGGCAACACACAACTTAACGTTGGGCTTTTCTCGGAAACTATAAAAGTGACCGGGCTCAAATTTTATGTGAACGTGACTCATTGTGTTGTGAATAGCAATTTCTTCCTGTCCATCTGATGCCTCATATAATATTCAGAACTGCGAAAGTGACTCGATCGAGCGTTTGCTCTTCTTGTTCAGAGTGTCATGCTTTTCTTTCTTCCAGGCAATACTTTGTCCTCTGCCGTTTCTTGTTTGGTTGTGAAGCTGCTGTTACCGATGCGAACTTCTTGGTTGCTCACGCACTGGTGTTGAAAGTCCGACAACTCGTCGTCCACCAAGAAGCCAGAAGAAGACAACCAAACGTTCCTGGCACTGCAGAGAAGTCGAACATCAGACTACAACCAGACCTCTCCGATGCACCAGACTGCAGGGCCAAGGTGCGCCACGTAGCCGGATATTGTATTGCGAAACTGCGCGAAAGGAAGCGGAAAGCTCTCATGAATAATATATTTAAGAAAGGTGAAGCAGCTGAGCAGGCACTTTGTGACGCTGACAACGCACTTGATCTCCTTGGACAAGCAAGTCTTACTGAATCCGAGGCATCAGCTCTGACGTCAGATTCAGATAGTTTGTCCGAAACTGCATGCAAGCAGAATGTGAGGCAGAGCCTGACGCATGTCACCGACACTGTGTATGTGTTTTTTGAGTGTCTTGTTTTAACCATTTTGTCCTTACAAACGGAAGACAATCTTCATGACCATGGGAAGCTCCTCTATCATTTTGTAGTTGACAAAGTGATTGATGATGTACACCTGTTCAGTCTGTGGACACACATTTTTTCTGCCCCACCATCTTCAAGACTTGGAGATAATGAAAACTCCATAGAAGGTGTCTTGAAGAGGGTGGTTGACAGAGTTGAATGTCTCACAGGGCTGTTCAGGGACATTGTACACATTTCTTTAAACATTTTGAATAACCAATTTCGAAAAGATTTCTTACATCAGCTGCAGGTGCAAAAAGAAGCTGCACACAGAATTCAAATAAAAATAAAGAAAATGAAAACAAAGCAAGAAGCGCAACTATCATATTATTACTTTGATGAGGATGCTTCCCATGGGAAGATTGTCTTTCTGCATCGACTGCAGGCAGTGTTGCAGTCAGGGGGCAGCTGCGACCACTTTACCAAGAATCAATTGGTCACAATTTGTGATTTCTACAAAGTTAGATCATCAATGCGAATGAAGAAAGACGATCTCATGCAACAGCTGAAGGACTTTTGCACTCAACCTGTAGCTGAAGGTATGGCATGTGCTGGTCCTTCCATGCCAAGTACATCCGGAACTGAGAGTGAGAGTGCAATCGACATAGGTTCAGGGATTCAAACAGTTATGCCTTCATCAAGTCCCTCAAAGTGTCATCTGTGCAAGGGCCAGTACAAGAAACGACAGCACTGGATCACTTGTGATTCTTGTCGTGCATGGTTTCACAGAAAATGTGCTGGTATGGGGAAAAGCACAGACTGGTCACATTACTGCGAACAAGGGGCAAAATGGTACTGCAAAAACTGTGATACTGCAGGCATCCTGTAGTATGTCAAGCTTGCTCCATTTCTTTCAGGTGTAGCCCCAATTCAAGAGCTTAGATATATATCTGGACTTGAAACTGTTCTATTTAACTTTGTCTTTCTGTTAAAGTCTATAGTGCAAATGAGTGATACTATAACTGAAGTGCAAAGACACTTTGAAGGTGATGAAGTCATAACTACATGCATAAAATGCATAAAATATTTGCATTGCATGATGATCGAACTGTGCTGCAAAAATATTTTGAATGAAAATTGAAAATATAGATATTGAGAATATCTCTGATGGTTTTAGATGTGAGTGTTCAATACTCTGCATCACAAAAAAGCTTGCTCAGAGTATTTGAAATTGTTTGTACAGTACATATTTGATGTTCCCCTTTGTAGTGTCACTTATTATGAAATGTCATCATTTTACATTATATTTGGTATTGCATGCTATTAACAGAGGGGTGACAAAAGTGATGCATACTCAAGGTTGATAAACTACAAACTGAAAACCCATTTGGAGTCGGGCACAAAATGTTGTCAGAACTTAAGAAAGGAGCGTTACAAAATTTCACTTGGCGACTAACTTTTGTCTCAAGAAAATTAACTTGCTTACAGTGAAGTAAACACCTTTTTGTGCAGGTGAAAAAAGCTAAATAATCTTAATAATGAACAGCAACAACGTTTGAGAGAAATTAAGAGAATATTTCATAACTTTTGAGTTGCGTGAAAAATTGTACTTAGTCTAAGTTAATGAGAGCGTCAATTTTCATTGGTCGTGGTAGACTGCCAGGGATGTTGCTACATATTCATCCCTATAGGACAAATTTCCTAGCTCTTCAGCATCAATAGGACATTTGACCGCTTTCAGAAATTTCAATAGGACATCAGAATTGTTTCATTTTCAAGAATGACGCTCGCCGTGTTACCCCCTGTTTTTGACCCTAATGTAGCACAGGATGCCGTTGAATAGCGAAACGTGTTCAGCTTTTGTTGAACTTTGGCAGGTTTTATTTCTATTTTTCGGTGGCATAACTAAGTGCGCTTCGTCAAAATGTCTCGAACTGAAGCAAAAGCAGACGCAAGACTAAGTCAGTTGGAGTTGTCTTCCATACTCCTAACTTTAATGTGCTGCAGAAAGGTGTCACCCAAACGCAACATCCGCATTGCACAACTTTAGTGCACCTATACGCGAGAGTGCTTGGTCGCTTTTTGAAAATGTGTATCTTGAAAGGAACACTAACGAGTATCGCGCTGTCCGAAGGAATTGAGTTCTTATCGGACAGGGATGTCAGCGCTCAGTTCAAAAAGATAGGACATGTGACCGCCATGCGGCTGTGAATCAGACATTTGAGCCTCTGAATCGGTCTGTCCGATGTCCGATGCCTAACGACATCCCTGAACTGCTGATTATGAATTTTGGCTGTGTGCAGCTTCTTTCCTGTGCTAGTTGAACAATTTGAAATCGAGGATTGTTTGTTATAATCTGCTGTACTTACTACCATGTGAATTGCTATTTAGATGTTTCCACGGGTATATTATCTACAATTTCCTATCCCCCTTCATTTGCTCCGTCAACACTACTTCTAATTATAATGTTCTTATGATTTTGCAGTTAACTGTATAATCATTTTTTTTTAATTTGTATTCATGCTAGATGTTCTTAGTAATTTTTGCTCTGTTACATGTGTACCATATTGAATTCAGAATTTTTCAATTATTATGTAATATTTTAAAGTTTTGTACTTAATAATAGGTATGTTTATATATTGCTATTCTGGTAGGCACGTGGGGGATTCGGGGGTTGTGATAGGGTTGGCTCAAACAGCCCTACTGCAATCATAATGGGCCATATTCCGCAGGAAATTGCTCAATATCCTTTTCACATTCTAAAAAACAAAGACGCATGTTTCTGGGTTGTTGGATGTGTATTAGGTACACGTATACATGGCCAGGTTTGCTTCTGTGGCTGGTCGACAGACGATGCAATTTGCACATTTTGTTTCTTACTGTAGCCTAGGTGAAATACATTCTGTGTAAAATCTAGTTCTTATTATTAAGAGTTTGGCGCTGTCTAAGTTAACTCATCTGTTTATGAGTTTACCAGACCCTGATGATAAGTTTTTGTTTGATTTGAATAGGTTATTTTTTTCATTTCTATGGAATGGTAAGAAAGATAGAATAAAGAGAACAACAGCATATCAGTCGTTTGAAGAGGGGGGGGGGGCTTAAAATGGTGGATTTGAAATGCTTTTTGTCAGCTCTGAAGATATCATGGTTACAGCGAGTCCTTTGTAGTGAAGGAAAAGTAACTAAACTTCTAAAAGCTCTGTGTCCACTTGTACATAACATTCACAAGAGAGGAGGTGAGTTTGGAAACATATTGATGCAAAGAGTTCAAAATTCTTTCTGGAGAGATGTTTTCAAACATTATAAACATTTTGCATGCAAATGTGTCCCCATCTCCTTGAGTGATTTTGCTTCAGAGCGTCTGTATTATAATGTACATATTTGCATAGATAAAAAGGTTATTTTTAACAGGAATTGGATGGAAAACGGCATTATTACTTGTCGGTCACTTGATGAGAGCCGATGGTTTTTGAGTCACTTGAGAAAAAGTGACTCTATGTAATCGGTCAGTGTTAGTCTGTCCGGCCGGCCGGCCGGCCGTCCGTCCGGCCGGCCGTCCGTAGACACCACCTTAACGTTGGACTTTTCTCGGAAACTATCAAAGCGATCGGGCTCATATTTTGTTTAGTCGTGACCTCCAATGACCTCTACACTTTAACGATGGTTTCGTTGACCTTTGACCTTTTTCAAGGTCACAGGTCAGCGTCAAAGGAAAAATTAGACATTTTATATCTTTGACAAAGTTCATCGGATGTGATTGAAACTTTGTAGGATTATTCTTTACATCAAAGTATTTACATCTGTAGCCTTTTACGAACGTTATCAGAAAAACAAGGGAGATAACTAGCCTTTTCTGTTCGGCAACACACAACTTAACGTTGGGCTTTTCTCGGAAACTATAAAAGTGACCGGGCTCAAATTTTATGTGAACGTGACTCATTGTGTTGTGAATAGCAATTTCTTCCTGTCCATCTGATGCCTCATATAATATTCAGAACTGCGAAAGTGACTCGATCGAGCGTTTGCTCTTCTTGTTATGTAACATTTTAATGGACAATAAAGTGTTTTTATTGTTATTGTTATGTTGAAATAACATGAGGTCTCTACATTGTAGGGACTATGCTGCATTATTTTATGGTCTGTATGGGGGGGGGGGGGGGGGGGATGGGATAGAACCACTTGTTAATTGTTTCTTGTTCACAAAAGCATTAATCAAAAAATTGCTCCAGGGGTTCTAGAATGTTAGGAAATATGCAAGTAGTAAGTGGTGAAGTTACATTGTGTGAAAGGATTATCTGCCTTGCTTTGATAAGAAATGTTTTATTTTGTTAGTTTGTTATTCAAAATATTCTAAAATTCATTTCCTTTGCTGAAGCAAAAATTAAATTCAGCTACAGAAACAACATTACATGTGTCTTGTCTAAATGAATGGTTGGACGAATTGTGTTTTGTGTTTTAATTGGAACAAATATAATTAACTTTGTGGTAAAGTATTAAAGAAGATTGTAATTCAATCAAGTTTGCGTTTTAATAAAACAGATCCTGTGATTGGTCAGAATGCCACAACTCATTCAAAATTACCGGTCACTATTTGTCGATAGCCACTTGCTAAAAAAGCCATTAGCTACCTGCTGGCGAGGCGCATTGATACAGCCTCAACTATATGAAGGCCAGCGAAATACCCAGACCATAAGGTATGCAAAGTGATGACGTCAAATACATGCCTTAAGTTGATGCATGAATTCTTCCGGACTACATCAGTCAATTCCAAAGATCGCTTTTGTGATGAAAAGAATTTGTTTTGAGTTAGCTGTCCAGAAACCCGTCGAAAAAGAAGGGAAAATGTATGTGAAAGAAAACAAAAGAGGAGCAGAGTGATAAGATAGGAATACAGATACATATTTCTTGGGACTTGACCCTTGCAGTTGCAGGTAGGTGGACTGAAAGTAGTGTGTGAACAGAACAGAACCAATTCTGTCTGTTTACCATCGCATGAAAGCAGGAAAGAGATCGTCGTCAGATTGAATTACAAGTATGTGCACGGCATGTACGAAGCGGACAGACCCCACTTTGAGCCCATCAGCAGTAGAGACACTAGAGGCCACTCTCTGAAACTCGGCAAAGACCACTGTAGACTGAACGTACGAAGCAATTACTTCTCCCAGCGAGTAGTGAACACCTGGAACAGTTTGCCTGAAGAGACAGTAACAGCGCCATCAGTCAACAGCTTTAAGACCAGGATAGACAATTTCTGGCGCCACAGTACTTCTATGTACAACCCTACCTGCCTAGTCTAGATTGTAAAATAGCCCGCCACGCATGCTACAGTCGAGTAATAGGACCTATGTAAAGGCTACACAGCCTACCACATAGTAAAGTTCAAGTTCAAGTTCAAGTTCAAGTACAACATAATCGCTCCGTCGGGCTTCAATTAACTTTGGTCGGGCGTCAATCCACGATGACAAACCTCGAAATTCCAAATGAAAGCATGTTAATTAATGTGTAATTATAAAACACTTAGACATAGAAATCTTCATTATTTGAAAAATGAAATAGCCTAGATGTTTTAACTTAGCACACGCCTCAACATATCTTCATATAATTAAACAACATTACAAATTAAGATTATTTAAGCCAAATGGAGACTTACATTAAAAAAGATAACTCATGGCAATAGAAATCAAAACTTTACTAAATCATGTAAAAATACCTGATTTTTGTTTGTGTACTTGTTTGTATTTCTGTTGTATAGTATTTATGACAAGAAAGCCCTTTAAATCAATTACAACAGGATTTAGCTGAAATTGTGTGCAGGACAGGTTGTAAAGGGTGCCGGTCATTTTTTCAGCAGAATTTTTCAGCAGCCCTAAAATCGCAATTTAAAAAAAAATCAAATATGTACTGATCTTCAAAATTTAAACTGCTTTACAATTCTTTGGAGAATGTAGTTACATATAAAAAGTTCGAAAAAATTCCAAAGAAAAATATATACACACACACACTCACACTCGATCACACACACACACACACACACACACACACACACACACACATCATAATCATTAACATAAGTACTTGCCATGTTAATAACTTCATCCTTGCTTCGATGATAACTTGATGATCAAAAGTAATAGCCATTCACGAATAATTTTTCCTTTCGATTTATTTACAACCAATCAAAAAAAGCTTTCTATTATTCTTTTTAACCAATCGAAACGTCACGCGCTTTTTGACTGCCGATTGCTGGCGGAAATGACCTTCTGTATTCGTCCGAAGGAAACGGCTGAGTCTCAATATTAAGCTCAAAGAGAATGTTTTGTGTATCATTTCACGTGTTTGGGGGTTGCTGTGTAACTCGTCAGTTGTAGTGGACTAATTACAGGCCGCTAGAATGTTGTACACCCTTGAGAGCGTACGAAAAGCGGAAAACATCGGCGCGAGTTGCACTTTCGATTTGTCGAGGCTCCAGGTTCCTCTCATGGAGTGGTGTGGACACCGAGCCCGTTCTTGACAAACTTCTCGAAGTTGGTGAATGGTTATTTCGAGTTTGTTGCATGAAGTGAAAGCTTAATCATTTTTGTTTGTGTGTGAGGTTCGTGCGTTCGGGAAGGGGGTGCAGAAAGTGATGTAGAAAGCTTGAAACGGAGCGAGTCGGCAGTGCGGAGCACTCTGCGTTATATTCCTTGTAGTATATAGTACTAGTAGTATGTCGTAGTAGTGGACTGTAAATAATGATCGACCGGCGATTTGATACAAGCTCCTGTGACGCATATATACAAATTCAAACACTAACAGCAGAATACAGAAATGACAGGCCACAACTTGCACCACCGACATAACCATACAACCTCCACCACAATCACACAAACGACACACACACACACACATACACACTGACACACACACATACACACACACACACACACACACACACACACACACACACACACACACACACACCACAGACAACTAACACCACTCACCAGAAAAGCTAGCATACTGCAAAAATCCAGGGCAGCGGACGAGCTCCGTCGTACCGGAAGGAGTATCATCCCAGCAGCTAAACCCGTCCCAGTTCCTGCTGCAAGTCCCGTTAGGCTGAGGGTCGGCCGAGAGTTGGCGCTGGCAGCAGTCTCGGGCAGCCTGACAACACTCTTGCCAACCTTCGCAGTTCGGTTTGGACAACGTACTACACACTTGCTTGACCGCACTTGCGTTGCTGATGTCCGGCACGAGAATGGTCCTTGCGGGCAGGGCGGTCCGGTTGGTCATCACGAAGAGGTAAGGCTGGATGGGGTGGGCTTTGATGTCGCTCATCCTGCCGAGGTATTGGTAACACCAAGCGCACGAGTGCAGCTCGAAGTGTCTGCGTTCGAACAGCCTGGACTTGCTTCTGCACACCTCCGTCGTCTGCGCTGTAGAGGCTGTGGGGGTGACCGACAGCGTCTGAAACAACGTGGAGAGATACAGGAGGGTGTAGATCTAGATGTGGAACTTTTCAGCACGTGTACGGGTAACGTGTACGGGTAACGTCATCAAATCTAGTTTTTACGTCACGCATTTGCCAAGATCTGCAGTCTTGGTGGGAGCAAAACAACGTATGCATTTGGAACATTGGAAAACGAAAGTGAGTCACGGGTGACGTAATACATATGAAAACGAGTGTCCACCGGACGAAAAAGTAAACAAATAAAATTAAAAAAAACCAGAAAAAACACAGTCATTCCCCGTTTTCCTCGTGCATATCAAACCATGCGAGGGACTGACCTAAATCATTCACTATCAGACCCTCCAAGTTGCAAAATAGCTTGGGGGACAAGCAAAGGCACAAGACACCGGTTTGAAGACTTACAAATCACCCATATATGTTTAAGAAAAGGTTCTATAAAGACAACCAAACATGTGTCTGCTTTGTTACGTTATATCTTGCTGCAAAAAATACTATAGAAAGAAACACGAAAAAAAGTTCCTCTTCTGTAATGTACCGAGTTCAATATCGGGTGCCTATGCCTCTGACCTTTTTTGGATTACTAGTTTATTTTTTCCCACTAATGCAAGAATGTCTCTGTAGCGCAACGGTTAGCGTACTCCGTTTTGAGTCGGCAGGTCGTAGGTTCGAGCCCTGTCAGCGCGGTATTCTTTTAATTTTATTTGATTGTTTCTTTACTCTCCTTTGTTTTGTTTTATTTTACTCTATTCATTTTTATTCCAAAGCATTATTGGTCATCAATTGCAATACTGACCAACGCTCGCCAGGTACTGATTTGGTATTGATCACTGCGGAATTCGTTGAGGCCAACCACTGAAGCAACCCCCTAAGTGTAAATGTTTTGAGGTATAAAACATACCTTGGTATTATGTCAATTCTTTTTGCATTTTAATCAGATATAATAAAACAAAAATGTCCATCTAGATCAGGCTTAGACGCAGAAAGACTTGTATTTAGGCAACATGACTGATGAGCGACTCAGTGACTCGTAGCGAGAGATGCCGTTCTTATAGACCTGTGTAACGAGATTCTGTCGAAGTAATTCGATGCTAACCCTGCAGACTTTTGTATTGCCGCAATTAAAACACATTTATTTTGTTGGTAGCTGTTTGTTTCCTTGTGGATGTGTTATGTGCAATTAAACGGGTACGGACACACGTTTTACACATGGGTTACACGAGTTGCAAAGTATTTGAAACGACGGTATTACTGTATATACAGTGGTGCCTGTGTTGAAAGACGAATACCATTTGGACCAGCCATGAGTGATGGAACATTGTACGCGGGGTATCTTGACAGGCACGTTTTAGAAGAAATAATAATGAAAGTGACAATAAAAGGTGTTTTTTTCAAGCGAGGTGTCCGCAATCTGCATGACAAAATATAGCTCTTAATTTATCTACATCGCTCGGTCTTTTTTCTTACGTATTTTGTGTGTGTGTGTGTGTGTGTGTGTGTGTGTGTATGTGTGTGTGTGTGTATGTGTGTGTGTGTGTATGTATGTGTGTGTGTGTGTGTGTATGTGTGTGTGTGTGTGTGTGTGTAAGCACGCGCGCGTGCTGCGTCCGTTTCAGTGAGTGATTTCTCAAAAAAGTCTTGATGTTTGTAGTGCCATTAAGAACTAATGTGAATTAGATTTTTTTCAAACCGCCCGGCACTACAAAGCATTTATTCTTGTTTTTATAAGGACATAAAAATGTTATAGTATTTGAGTCTTGAATTGCGATTTATTTATATTAATGAGCACACACAAAAACTTCCCCCCCCCCAAAAAAAAAGAAGCATATTTTATAAAAAGAACAGGAAAAGCGCGCATGATTCATAAATAATGATAGCATTGCCGGGGCTCGAACCAGCGACTTCAGGAACCGCAGCGCAGCGCTATACCACTGACCTATGCGGATATCTGTCGTAAGTGGAACATTTAGGAATGCCTATTTTGTGAGATGCAAAACAACGCGGCAAAGCTCACTGTGCAACCCGACTCAGTAAAAGGCCCGTTGGCAGACTATGTCGTGTGAATTAAGTCAGTTCGACCGTCGCTTACCCCGCAGCTTTGCACGAAAAGTTGGATGATATCTGCACGGTCTTCCTACCGCCGGCTCAGTTCTTTTTTTTTTGTAGTTTTTATTTTGCCGCAGTCACGTAGGCCATCTCCAGTTATACACTTTTGAACAAACCGTTATCATATGATCTACACGTACACGTACAGGTCTTTGCTACACGTTCGATCATCTAGAACACTGTATTATTCATCGTTTAAGGCTGGACCTAGTTCATCAGAAACGCCTGGGTCTTCCTCAATGAGGCAGGTTTACAGGGGATGGCCTTGCCCTTGCTGTTCGGTTTAAGCCGTAGCAGACAGACTTTAACGTCTGCTCTCACTCAGCATCCTCTCACACTTTCTACAAATATTGGTTGATAGAAGGCCTTACCGAGCAAGTTATCCAACATGAAGATGAATATCACAGTTCTCTACAATAGCGCACCCTTAACATGATTCTTTCGTATCTTAGTGAAGAACCATCATCCCAAACACTTTTGAATCGAGCCAAGACCATCATCAAGGCCAAGCAACACAAAAAGTGGTTGCAGCAGCACCCATACTACAACAAAAACGATGCCTTTCACCTGCTCACAAGGTCTGAGCAGGTCCTCATATTCAGGCTGCGGACAGGCCACAACCGAATGAACCACCACCTTTTCACGAAGTTAAGAATTGGCCAGTCAGACCAGTGCCCTTGTCAAACAGGCAGCATGACAACGGAACACCTGCTGCAGACTTGCCCACTACACGATGGCCTCAGGAGCCAGATCTGGGCGGAGGTAACCACGGTGCAAGGGAAGCTCTATGGCAGTCTGGACGACCTACAGCGCACGGCAATTTGCGCGGAGAACCGGCGTTTCCATCTGAGTGATCGACAAGAAGAAGAAGAAGAATCGAGCGAACAGTCACACTTCCACAAATATCTTTCGAAAGAATTCATTATTCAACCAGTAACGGACAGACAACTGAACCTCATCGTTTTCTACGCTCCCACACTCCTAAATCTGTTCTATAGTATCTTCTTTGAGGAAAATCGACCGGAACACTTTCGACTCGAGAGAGACGAGCGCACCTGGCTTGGTGGTAATACGCCGGCCTCCAAAGCGAAAGGTCGTGGGTTCGAATCCCGGCAGCGCCTGGTGGGTTAAGGTAGAGATTTGACCAATCTGCCAGGTCAACTTATGTGCAGACTAGCTGCTATTGCCTTATCCTCCTTCGTGTGCACACGCAAGCACAAGACCAAGTGCGCACGGAAAAGATCCTGTAATCCATGTCAGAGTACGATGGGTTATTGAAACACGAAAATACCCAGCATGCTTCCCCCGAAAGCGGCGTATGGCTGCCTAAATGGCGGAGTAAAAACGGTCATACACGTACAAATCCACTTGTGCAAAAACACGAGTGTACGTGGGAGTTTCAGCCCACTAACGCAGAAGAAGAAGAAGAAGAAGAATCGAGAGAGAGAAAACAGCGCCTGCATGCCGACCTTTTGCTTCGTTTGTAGCAGACAGATTTTTAGTCGGCTCTGATGCTAAGTGTTGAAGTGTTGCTTAACGCACTCACGGTAAAACCATTACTCATTAGAGGAATGTTGCCGGGTGTGACCCCGACTTTAGATGGTTTAAAAAAAAATCTCTGGTTAATCAAGTCAAATTTGTAATTTTCATGTGACATCTTTAATTATGTGGTTTTTGCGCTAGTAATTAAGCCGTCATAGACACACACAAGCACTGACGCGATTACTCGTGAGAACGATCAGTCACACGACTCACCACAAAGAAGCTGACACAGGACAGCAAGGTCCAAGGCAAACCCATGGAGCGGAATACGCTCGCCATCTCTCTTCTTCTCACTCCGGCGTCAATCCAAGTC